>NW_024608211.1:0-32500 GCF_018296145.1 Oncorhynchus tshawytscha
GGTAAACACAACATTACACAGCAGGTAAACACAACATTACACAGCAGGTAAACACAACATTACACAACAGGTAAACACAACATTACACAACAGGTAAACACACACATTACACAACAGGTAAACACAATGTTACACAACAGGTAAACACAACATTACACAGCAGGTAAACACAACATTACACAGGTAAACACAACATTACACAGCAGGTAAAACATTAACAGGTAAACACAACAGGTAAACACAACATTACACACAGGTAAACACAACATTACACAACAGGTAAACACAACAGGTAAACACAACAAACACAACAGGTAAACACAACATTACACAGCAGGTAAACACAACATTACACAACAGGTAAACACAACATTACACAGCAGGTAAACACAACATTACACAGCAGGTAAACACAACAGGTAAACACAACATTACACAGCAGGTAAACACAACATTACACAGCAGGTACAACATTACACAACAGGTAAACACAACATTACACAGTAAACACAGGTTACACAACAGGTAAACACAACATTACACAGCAGGTAAACACAACATTAGGTAAACACAACATTACACAGCAGGTAAACACAACATTACACAACAGGTACAACACAACAGGTTACACAACAGGTAAACACAACATTACACAACAGGTAAACACAGGTAAACACAACATTACACAACAGGTAAACACAACATTACACAACAGGTAAACACAACATTACACAACAGGTAAACACAACATTACACACAGCAGGTAAACACAACATTAAACACAACAGGTAAACACAACATTACACAACAGGTAAACACAACATTACACAACAGGTAAACACAACATTACACAACAGGTAAACACAACATACATTACACAACAGGTAAACACAACATTACACAACAGGTAAACACATTACATTACACAACAGGTAAACACAACATTACACAGCAGGTAAACACAACATTACACAACAGGTAAACACAACATTACACAACAGGTAAACACAACATTACACAACAGGTAAACACAACAGGTTACACAACAGGTAAACACAACATTACACAACAGGTAAACACAACATTACACAGCAGGTAAACACAACAGGTAAACACACAGGTAAAACACAACATTACACAGCAGGTAAACACATTACACAGCAGGTAAACACAACATTACACAGCAGGTAAACACAACATTACACAACAGTTAAACACAACAGGTAAACACAACAGGTAAACACAACATTACACAGCAGGTAAACACAACATTACACAACAGGTAAACACAACATTACACAGCAGGTAAACACAACATTACACAACAGGTAAACACAAGATTAAACAGCAGGTAAACACAACAGGTAAACACAACAGGTAAACACAATTATTACAACAGGTACAAACATGTAAACATACTGACCGTAACTTCCTGTTATTACCTAACTGTTGTCTCTCTCTCTCTCCCTCCGTCTCTGACCCCCAGATTGAGGTAATGTGTCTGTAGCTTTTGTTTGCGGTTGCAGTGGTTGTTGGTTGTTGTTCCCATAGTAACTACTGTTAGCAACCCTAGTAACTACTCCTAGTACTGATTGTTTGTCATGGTAACAGATCCTGGAGGCCACGCCCCTGTTGGAATCCTTTGGGAATGCCAAAACGGTCCGGAATGACAACTCTAGCCGCTTTGGGAAATATGTGGAGATATTTCTGGAGGAGTGAGTACTGCGCTTACATTATTACGTTGCCACAGTCAATCAATCAATCAATCAGGTAGAAGCATTTCATCACATTACAACACCTATAAACCTAGAGAGGAACCAGGCTATGAGGAGTGAGTAGTGTATTTACGTTAATTTGTTACCACAGTCAATCAGTCAATCAAATGTATTCATGAAGCCCTTCTTATATCAGCTGATGGGAGCGGGAACTCTGTGTACCCCATGTTACCATGGTAATTCTGTCTATACGCCACGTTACCATGGGAACTCTGTATATACCCCACGTTACCACGGTAACTCCGTCTATACCCCATGTTACCATGGTAACTCTGTCTGTACCAGTGGAGGCTGCTGAGGGAGGACAGAGTGACTGGAAACCACGTGTCTGAAGCATTTGATACCGTTCCTCTGATTCCGCTCCAGCCAATACTATGAGCCTTCACTCCCTAATTAAGGTGCCACCAACCTCCTGTGGTCCGTACGCCACGTTACCACGGTAACTCTGCTGGTGTAACAGGGCGGTGGCTACAGTATCAGTGACACCCTGATGTTGGACAGGTACACGGTGTTGAGCTGAACTCCCATAATGCTCAGTCATACGTGACTTATTAATGAACCGTGGGTTACTTAACACTGAGAGACAAGAGAACTCACTGTGGTGTGTGTGTGTGTGTGTGTGTGTGTGTGTGTGTGTGTGTGTGTGTGTGTGTGTGTGTGTGTGTGTGTGTGTGTGTGTGTGTGTGTGTGTGTGTGTGTGTGTGTGTGTAGGGGGTGTGATCAGTGGTGCCATAACGTCTCAGTATCTGCTGGAGAAGTCCCGCATCATCTTTCAGGTGAGACACACACACACACCACACCACATCAGTGAGTTGTTGAGGTGGAGAGGGCCAGCTGTAGATCAGTGAGTTGTTGATAAGGAGAGGGCCAGCTGTAGATCAGTGAGTTGTTGATAAGGAGAGGGCCAGCTGTAGATCAGTGAGTTGTTGATAAGGAGAGGGCCAGCTGTAGCTCAGTGAGTTGTTGATAAGGAGAGGGCCAGCTGTAGCTCAGTGAGTTGTTGATAAGGAGAGGGCCAGCTGTAGCTCAGTGAGTTGTTGACGTGGAGAGGGCCACCTGTAGCTCAGTGAGTTGGGCCAGCTGTAGCTCAGTGAGTTGTTGACGTGGAGAGGGGCTCAGCTGTAGCTCAGTGAGTTGTTGACGTGGAGAGGGCCAGCTGTAGCTCAGTGAGTTGTAAGGAGAGGGCCAGCTGTACGTGAGAGGGCCAGCTGAGAGGGCCAGCTGTAGCTCAGTGAGTTGTTGACGTGGAGAGGGCCAGCTGTAGCTCAGTGAGTTGTTGATAAGGAGAGGGCCAGCTGTAGCTCAGTGAGTTGTTGATAAGGAGAGGGCTGTAGATCAGTGAGTTGTTGATAAGGAGAGGGCCAGCTGTAGATCAGTGAGTTGTTGACTGGTAAGGGCCAGCTGTAGCTCAGTGAGTTGTTGATAAGGACACTGGCCAGCTGTAGATCAGTGAGTTCTGAGGGCCAGCTGTAGCTCAGTGAGTTGTTGATAAGGAGAGGGCCAGCTGTAGATCAGTGAGTTGTTGATAATGAGAGGGGCCAGCTGTAGATCAGTGAGTTGTTGATAAGGAGAGGGCCAGCTGTAGCTCAGTGAGTTGTTGATGGAGAGGGCCAGCTGTAGATCAGTGAGTTTAATTAAGGAGAGGGCCAGCCCAGTGATGTTGATAAGGAGAAATAGCGGTAGTTCCAGTGAGTTGTTGATATGAGATCAGCTTAGATCAGTTGTTGGTTCTGTTTCTGTTCCTCATCAGTGAGTTTTCCAGTTTTCTGTACTGTTCCCTGAACCAGTTCCAACCCCAGCTATGTTGTACTGTATCTTCTAACCTCATGTGTTGTGTGTGTGTGTGTGTGTGTGTGTGTGTGTGTGTGTGAGTGTGTTCAGGGTAAATCAGAGAGAAACTACCACATCTTCTATGAGATGTTCCAGAACAGTTTTCTGTCTGGTCTGAGTTCCTCACCAAAACGAAGGGGCCTCTCTTTCCCTGCAAGAGGCGGAGAGGGCCAGCTGTTTACCAACAGAGGAAACTACTTTACCATCAACCAGGTCTGGTCTGGAGCCTCACCAAAACGCTCTCTTTACACAGGGGCACACACACACCACACACACACACACACACACACACACACACACACACACACAGAATAGGTTGATTCGTCCTCCAATAATGTCTTTAAAGGTGCAACGTTGAGAAATCACACCTCCATTTCCTGGTTGATAAAATAGTTTGTCAAATTTCGGTTTACGTGACAAAACGAGCAAGTCTAGTGTTTGGTCCTCTAAACCGCTGTGAAATATATTTTCCATAATCCAAAAATATTGTTGTTTTAGAAGTTAACCGAATGTAAAAGACGCAAAAACAAAATGTTAAGACCGGGAAGCATAGATATTGCGCACATAGAACAGTTACCACATTTTAGAATGGCTTTCAATGAGAATGACAGATCTATAACATATAGAACAGATCTACCTCTTCTTAGACTGGCTTTCAATGAGAATGACAGATCTATAACACATAGAACAGATCTACCTCTTCTTAGACTGGCTTTCAATGAGAATGACAGATCTATAACACATAGAACAGATCTACCTCTTCTTAGACTGGCTTTCAATGGGAATGACAGATCTATAACATATAGGACAGATCTACCTCTTTTTAGACTGGCTTTCAACGAGAATTACTTATTGATAACACACATTTCTATGTGAATTTGGTCGGGTCAACAGAATGGTGTGGGTCGTACCCCAACAACAGAATGGTGTGGGTCATTCCCCAACAACAGAATTGTGTGGGTCATTCCCCAACAACAGAATGGTGTGGGGCGTACCCCAACAACAGAATGGTGTGGGTCGTATCCCAACAACAGAAGGGTGTGGGTCGTACCCCAACAACAGAATGGTGTGGGTCGTACCCAACAACAGAATGGTGTGGGCGTAACCCAACAACAGAATGGTGTGGGTCGTAGACTGGCCAACAACAGAATGGTGTGGGCGATCCCAACAACAGAATGGTGTGAATGACAGTGCCCAACAACAGAATGGTGTGGGCGTATCCCAACAACAGAATGGTGTGGGGCGTATCCCAACAACAGAATGGTGTGGGTCGTACTTATTAACAACAGAATGGTGTGGGTCGTAACCCAACAACAGAATGGTGTGGGTCGTACCCCAACAACAGAATGGTGTGGGTCGTACCCCAACAACAGAATGGTGTGGGTCGAGAGGGCCCCAACAACAGAATGGTGTGGGCGTATCCCAACAACAGAATGGTGTGGGTCGTACCGCAACAACAGAATGGTGTGGGTCGTACCCCAACAACAGAATTGTGTGGGTCGTACCCCAGCAACAGAATGGTGTGGGTCGTACCCCAACAACAGAATGATGTGGGTCGTGCCCCAACAACAGAATGGTGTGGGTCGTACCCTAACAACAAAATGTGTGGGCGTACCCCAACAACAGAATGGTGTGGGTCGTACCCCAACAACAGAATTGTGTGGGTCGTGCCCCAGCAACAGAATGGTGTGGGTCGTACCCCAACAACAGAATGATGTGGGTCGTACCCCAACAACAGAATGGTGTGGGTCGTACCCCAACAACAAAATTGTGTGGGTCGTACCCCAACAACAGAATGGTGTGGGTCGTACCCCAACAACAGAATGGTGTGGGTCGTATCCCAACAACAGAATGGTGTGGGTCCTATCCCAACAACAGAATGGTGTGGGTCGTGCCCCAACAACAGAATGGTGTGGGTCCTATCCCAACAACAGAATGGTGTGGGTCGTACCCCAACAACAGAATGGTGTGGGTCCTATCCCAACAACAGAATGGTGTGGGTCGTGCCCCAACAACAGAATGTGTGGGTCGTATCCCAACAACAGAATGGTGTGGGTCGTACCCCAACAACAGAATGGTGTGGGTCCTATCCCAACAACAGAATGGTGTGGGTCGTGCCCCAACAACAGAATGGTGTGGGTCGTATCCCAACAACAGAATGGTGTGGGTCCTATCCCAACAACAGAATGGTCTGGGTCGTATCCCAACAACAGAATTGTGTGGGTCGTATCACAACAACAGAATGGTGTGGGTCGTATCCCAACAACAGAATGGTTTGGGTCGTATCCCAACAACAGAATGGTGTGGTTGAGTGGCCTCTACTTATCCTTCCACGTATATTGTTTTCAAAATACCCCTCCATATACCTCACAAAATATCCCTCAAGAGAGGCATGATAGGTCACGTCAAACTGTGTATAATTGCAGGAAATGCTTTTAAAATGTAACAAAAAAAGGATCCAGGGGAGAACAACCCGGACCCTCCGTCTAATTTTCATTCCCTCCAATATTTACACCAGAATTTCTCCCTTGGTGTGTCCCTCTGTATCAGGGTGGTGACTGTGCGATAGAGGGGAAGGATGACGGAGCAGATTTCCGTCGTGTGCAGAGTGCCATGGACATCCTGTGTTTCAGTCCTGATGAGCAGAACGGCATCTGTAGACTACTGTCCTCCGTACTACACCTAGGGAATGTATACTTCCAGCCATACCAGGTACTATAACCTCTAACCCCTAACCCATCTGTAGACTACTGTCCTCCGTACTACACCTAGGGAATGTATACTTCCAGCCATACCAGGTACTATAACCTCTAACCTCTAACCCCTAACCTCTAACCCCTAACCTCTAACCCCTAACCCCTAACCTCTAACCCCTAACCCATCTGTAGACTACTGTCCTCCGTACTACACCTAGGGAATGTTTACTTCCAGCCATACCAGGTACTATAACCTCTAACCTCTAACCCCTAACCTCTACCTCTAACCCCTAACCCTAACCTCTAACCCCTAACCTCTAACCTCTAACCCTAACCCCTAACCCCTAACCTCTAACCTCTAACTAACCCTAACCCCTAACCTCTAACCCCTAACCCCTAACCCCTAACCCTAACCCTAACCTCTAACCCCTAACCTCTAACCTCTAACCCCTAACCCTCTAACCCCTAACCCCTAACCCTAACCCCTAACCCCTAACCTCTACCTCTAACCCTAACCCCTAACCTCTAACCCCTAACCCCTAACCTCAAACCCCTAACCCCTAACCTCTACCTCTAACCCCTAACCTCTACCTTTAACCCTCTAACCCACAGTGTGTTTTAATAATTCAGTATAATAACAGTATATAGTGTATTTAAGTTATATAACAGTGTGTTTTAATATTGCAGTATAATATACAGTATATAGTGTATTTAAGTTATATAACAGTGTGTTTTACCACAACAGTATAATATACAGTATATAGTGTATTTAATGTATATAACAGTGTGTTTTATATGGCAGTATAATATACAGTATATAGTGTATTTAATGTATATAACAGTGTGTTTTACCACTGCAGTATAATAACAGTTTATAGTGTATTTAAGTTATATAACAGTGTGTTTTTCTATATGGCAGTATAATATACAGTATATAGTGTATTTAATGTATATAACAGTGTGTTTTATATGGCAGTATAATATACAGTATATAGTGTATTTAATGTATATAACAGTGTGTTTTACCACTGCAGTATAATATGCAGTTTATAGTGTATTTAAGTTATATAACAGTGTGTTTTTTTATATGGCAGTATAATATACAGTATATAGTGTATTTAATGTATATAACAGTGTGTTTTAATACTGGCAGTATAATATACAGTATATAGTGTATTTAATGTATATAACAGTGTGTTTTTCTATATGGCAGTATAATATACAGTATATAGTGTATTTAATGTATATAACAGTGTGTTTTATATGGCAGTATAATATACAGTATATAGTGTATTTAATGTATATAACAGTGTGTTTTACCACTACAGTATAATATACAGTATATAGTGTATTTAATGTATATAACAGTGTGTTTTATATGGCAGTATAATATACAGTATATAGTGTATTTAATGTATATAACAGTGTGTTTTATATGGCAGTATAATATACAGTATATAGTGTATTTAATGTATATAACAGTGTGCTTTATATGGCAGTATAATATACAGTATATAGTGTATTTAATGTATATAACAGTGTGTTTTCTATATGGCAGTATAATATACAGTATATAGTGTATTTAATGTATATAACAGTGTGTTTTATATGGCAGTATAATATACAGTATATAGTGTATTTAATGTATATAACAGTGTGTTTTATATGGCAGTATAATATACAGTATATAGTGTATTTAATGTATATAACAGTGTGTTTTATATGGCAGTATAATATACAGTATATAGTGTATTTAATGTATATAACAGTGTGTTTTTCTATATGGCAGTATAATATACAGTATATAGTGTATTTAATGTATATAACAGTGTGTTTTACATGGCAGTATAATATACAGTATATAGTGTATTTAATGTATATAACAGTGTGTTTTAATATGGCAGTATAATATACAGTATATAGTGTATTTAATGTATATAACAGTGTGTTTTATATGGCAGTATAATATACAGTATATAGTGTATTTAATGTATATAACAGTGTGTTTTACATGGCAGTATAATATACAGTATATAGTGTATTTAATGTATATAACAGTGTGTTTTATATGGCAGTATAATATACAGTATATAGTGTATTTAATGTATATAACAGTGTGTTTTAACACTACAGTATAATATACAGTATATAGTGTATTTAATGTATATAACAGTGTGTTTTATATGGCAGTATAATATACAGTATATAGTGTATTTAATGTATATAACAGTGTGTTTTAACACTACAGTATAATATACAGTATATAGTGTATTTAATGTATATAACAGTGTGTTTTATATGGCAGTATAATATACAGTATATAGTGTATTTAATGTATATAACAGTGTGTTTTATATGGCAGTATAATATACAGTATATAGTGTATTTAATGTATATAACAGTGTGTTTTAACACTACAGTATAATATACAGTATATAGTGTATTTAATGTATATAACAGTGTGTTTTATATGGCAGTATAATATACAGTATATAGTGTATTTAATGTATATAACAGTGTGTTTTAACACTACAGTATAATATACAGTATATAGTGTATTTAATGTATATAACAGTGTGTTTTAATGGCAGTATAATATACAGTATATAGTGTATTTAATGTATATAACAGTGTGTTTAATATGGCAGTATAATATACAGTATATAGTGTATTTAATGTATATAACAGTGTGTTTTATATGGCAGTATAATATACAGTATATAGTGTATTTAATGTATATAACAGTGTGTTTTAACACTACAGTATAATATACAGTATATAGTGTATTTAATGTATATAACAGTGTGTTTTATATGGCAGTATAATATACAGTATATAGTGTATTTAATGTATATAACAGTGTGTTTTAACACTACAGTATAATATACAGTATATAGTGTATTTAATGTATATAACCCTATAACCCTAACCCTATAACCCCATAACCCCATAACCCCAAAACCCTATAACCCTAACCCTATAACCCCTAACCCTATAACCCTATAACCCTAACCCTATAACCCTATAACCCCATAACCCTATAACCCCATAACCCCATAACCCTATAACCCTATAACCCCTAACCCTATAACCCTATAACCCTAACCCTATAACCCTATAACCCTAACCCTATAACCCCATAACCCTATAACCCTATAACCCTATAACCCTATAACCCTATAACCCTATAACCCTATAACCCTATAACCCTAACCCTATAATAACCCTATAAACCCTAACCCTATAACCCTATAACCCCCCTATAACCCTATACCCTATAACCCCATAACCTATAACCCTATAACCCATAACCCTATAACCCTATAACCCCTATAACCCTATAACCCCATAACCCCATAACCCCATAACCCTATAACCCCATAACCCTAAAACCCTATAACCTATAACCCCATAACCCCATAACCCTATAACCCTATAACCCATAACCCCATAACCCCAAACCCCATAACCCCATAACCCATAACCCCATAACCCTAACCCATAACCCCATAACCCTATAACCCTATAACCCCATAACCCCATAACCCCATAAACCCCATAACCCCATAACCCTATAACCCCATAACCCTATAACCCCATAACCCCATAACCCTATAACCCTAACCCCATAACCCCATAACCCTATAACCCTAACCCCATAACCCTATAACCCCATAACCCCATAACCCCATAACCCTATAACCCTATAACCCCATAACCCCAAAACCCATAACCCTATAACCCCATAACCCTAACCCCATAACCCTATAACCCATAATAACCCTAACCCCATAACCCCCCTATAACCCCCCATAACCCTAACCCTATAACCCCATAACCCTAACCCCATAACCCCCTAACCCTATAACCCCATAACCCTATAACCCCATAACCCCATAACCCCTAACCCTATAACCCTATAACCCCATAACCCTATAACCCTATAACCCTAACCCTATAACCCTATAACCCCTATAATAACCCTAACCCCCTAACCCTATAACCCTATAACCCTAACCCCATAACCCTATAACCCATAACCCTAACCCTATAACCCTAACCCTATAACCCATAACCCCATAACCCTAACCCTAACCCTATAACCCTATAACCCTATAACCCTATAACCCCATAACCCTATAACCCTAACCCTAACCCTATAACCCTAACCCTATAACCCCATAACCCTATAACCCTATAACCCTATAACCCTAACCCTAACCCTATAACCCCATAACCCTATAACCCTATAACCCTAACCCTATAACCCTATAACCCTAACCCCATAACCCTATAACCCTATAACCCTATAACCCTAACCCTAACCCTATAACCCTAACCCTATAACCCTATAACCCTATAACCCCATAACCCCATAACCCCATAACCCTAACCCTATAACCCTATAACCCTATAACCCCTATAACCCCATAACCCTATAACCCTATAACCCTAACCCTATAATAACCCTATAACCCTATAACCCTATAACCCTATAACCCTATAACCCCATAACCCTATAACCCTATAACCCTATAACCCTATAACCCTAACCCTATAACCCTAACCCTAACCCTATAACCCTAACCCTATAACCCTATAACCCTATAACCCCATAACCCTATAACCCTATAACCCCCTAACCCTATAACCCTAACCCTATAACCCTAACCCTATAACCCCCCATAACCCTATAACCCTATAACCCTAACCCTATAACCCTAACCCTATAACCCTAACCCCTAACCCTAACCCTAACCCTATAACCCTATAACCCTATAACCCTAACCCTATAACCCTAACCCTATAACCCTAACCCTATAACCCTATAACCCTAACCCTACCCTAACCCTAACCCTATAACCCTAACCCTAACCCTATAACCCTATAACCCTAACCCTATAACCCTAACCCTATAACCCTAACCCTATAACCCTATAACCCTATAACCCCATAACCCTAACCCTAACCCTAACCCTAACCCTATAACTAACCCTAACCCTATAACCCTAACCCTATAACCCTAACCCTATAACCCTATAACCCTAACCCTATAACCCTAACCCCATAACCCTAACCCTATAACCCTAACCCCCTAACCCTATAACCCTAACCCTAACCCTATAACCCTAACCCTAACCCTAAGCCTAACCCTATAACCCTAACCCTATAACCCTAATAACCCTAACCCTATAACCCTAACCCTATAACCCTATAACCCTATAACCCTATAACCCTATAACCCTAACCCTATAACCCTATAACCCTATAACCCCTAACCCTATAACCCTAACCCTATAACCCTAACCCTATAACCCTAATAACCCTATAACCCTAACCCTATAACCCTAACCCTATAACCCCTATAACCCTATAACCCTAACCCTAACCCTAACCCTATAACCCTAACCCTATAACCCTATAACCCTAACCCTAACCCTAACCCTATAACCCTAACCCTATAACCCTAACCCTATAACCCTATAACCCTAACCCTATAACCCTAACCCTATAACCCTAACCCTAACCCCTAACCCCATAACCCTATAACCCTATAACCCTAACCCTATAACCCTAACCCTATAACCCTAACCCTATAACCCCTAACCCTATAACCCTAACCCTATAACCCTAACCCCATAACCCTAACCCCTATAACCCTAACCCTAACCCTATAACCCTAACCCTATAACCCTATAACCCTAACCCTATAACCCTAACCCTATAACCCTAACCCTATAACCCTAACCCTATAACCCTAACCCTATAACCCTAACCCTATAACCCTATAACCCCATAACCCTAACCCTATAACCCTATAACCCTAACCCTATAACCCTATAACCCTATAACCCTATAACCCTATAACCCCATAACCCTAACCCTATAACCCTAACCCTATAACCCTATAACCCTAGCCTAGGGTCATAACCCTACCCTAACCCTATAACCCTAAACCCTAACCCTATACCCATAACCCTGGCCTATAACCCTAACCCTATAACCCTATAACCATAACCCCATAACCCTAACCCTATAACCCCTATAACCCTAACCCTAACCCTAACCCTAACCCTATAACCCTAACCCTATAACCCTATAACCCTAACCCTAACCCTAACCCTATAACCCTAACCCTAACCCTAACCCTATAACCCTATAACCCCATAACCCTAACCCTATAACCCTAACCCTATAACCCTAACCCTATAACCCTATGGCCCATAACCCTAACCCTAACCCTATAACCCTAACCCTATAACCCTAACCCTATAACCCTAACCCTATAACCCTAACCCTATAACCCTAATAACCCTATAACCCTAACCCTAACCCTATAACCCTAACCCTAACCCTATAACCCTAACCCTATAACCCCTAACCCTAACCCTATAACCCTATAACCCTAACCCTAACCCTATAACCCTAACCCTATAACCCATAACCTATAACCCTAACCCTATAACCCTATAACCCTATAACCCTAACCCTAACCCTATAACCCTAACCCATAACCCTAACCCTATAACCCCATAACCCTATAACCCTAACCCTATAACCCCTAACCCTATAACCCCTAACCCCATAACCCCTAACCCCATAACCCTAACCCTAACCCCATAACCCTAACCCTAACCCTATAACCCTAACCCTATAACCCTAACCCTAATCCCTAACCCTACCCTAACCCTAACCCCATAACCCTATAACCCTAACCCTATAACCCTAACCCTATAACCCTATAACCCTATAACCCTAACCCTATAACCCTAACCCTATAACCCTAACCCTAACCCTATAACCCTATAACCCTAATAACCCTAACCCTATAACCCTAACCCTATAACCCTAACCCTAACCCCTAACCCTATAACCCTAACCCTATAACCCTAACCCTAACCCTATAACCCTAACCCTAATAACCCTATAACCCTAACCTATAACCCTAACCTATAACCCTAACCCTATAACCCTATAACCCTAACCCTATAACCCTAACCCTATAACCCTAACCCTATAACCCTAACCATAATAACCCTATAACCCTAACCCTATAACCCTAACCTATAACCCTAACCCTATAACCCTAACCCTATAACCCTAACCCTATAACCCTAACCCTATAACCCTAACCCTATAACCCTAACCCTAACCCCATAACCCTAACCCTATAACCCTAACCCTAAACCCTAACCCTATAACCCTAACCCTATAACCCTAACCCTATAACCCTAACCCTATAACCCTAACCCTATAACCCTAACCCTAACCCTAACCCTAACCCCTATAACCCTAACCCTATAACCCTAACACTATTGTAATAACCCTATAACCCTAACCCTAACCCTATAACCCTATCCCTATCAACCCTAAGCTGAACCCTAACCCTATAACCCTAACCCTAACCCTAACCCAAACCCTATAACCCTAACCCTAACCCATAACCCTAACCCTGACCCTAACCCTATAACCCTAACCCTAACCCTATAACCCTGACCCTAACCCTATAACCCTATAACCCTAACCCTATAACCCTAACCCTATAACCCTATAACCCTGACCCTAACCCTATAACCCTAACCCTAAACCAATAACCCAAACCCTAACCCTATAACCCTAACCCAATAACCCTAACCCTATAACCCTAACCCTATAACCCTAACCCCTAACCCAACCCTAACCCTATAACCCTAACCCTAACCCTAACCCTATAACCCTAACCCTAACCCTATAACCCTAACCCTAACCCTATAACCCTAACCCTATAACCCTAACCCTAACCCTAACCCTATAACCCTAACCCTAACCCTATAACCCTAACCCTAACCCTAACCCATAACCCTAACCCTAACCCAATAACCCCCTAACCCTAAACCCTAACCCAAACCTAACCCTAACCCTAACCCCATAACCCAATAACCCTAACCCTAACCCTATAACCCTAACCCTAACCCTAACCCTATAACCCTAACCCAATAACCCTGACCCTAACCCTAACCCTATGACTCTAACCCTATAACCCTGACCCTAACCCTAACCCTAACCCTAACCCTATAACCCTAACCCTAACCCTGACCCTGACCCTGTCCCTAAACCTAACCCTAACACTATAACCTTAACCCTGTTGTAATACAGGCTGAAGGCCAGGAGGTGGCGACGGTGGTCAGTGATCAGGAGATCAGAGTGCTAGCTGAGCTGCTAACCAGATTCCTGAGGGACTCAAGAAGGCCATCACACCAAAGTCCCTATAACCCTGACACTACCCACATTAACCCTGGTCAGAACTATAACTACATTACCCTATATCACACACAAAGTCACTCTGAACTACACTATAACCTACCTTAAGGGTCAGAACTACACTACTACTATAACATGACCCTACATATAACCCTGTCATGGTCAGAACAAACACTACTACATTACCTAACCCTAACACACAAAGTCCTCAGAACTACAATAACTACATTACCCTGACTATATCACAATAACCCTCACCTCAGAACTATAACCCTGACCCATTACTCTAACTGACCCTAACACCTATAAGTCCTCAGAACTACACTACCCAATTCCCTATGGTCAGAACTACACTAACCCTAACCCAATAACCCTACTAACCCAATAACAACCCTAACCCAGATAACCCTGACCCTAAACCAATAACCAAAGTCAAACCCTAACCCTAACCCTCAGAACACATAACCCTGACCCAAAGTCACGGTCAGAACTACCCTACTACATTACCCTACTATATCACACCAAAGTCACGGTCAGAACTAACCCTATAACCCTGACCCTGTATCACACACAAAGTCACCCTCAGAACTATAACCCTGACCATTACCTCTACCCTAATCACTAACCCTGACCCTGACCCGGTCCCAGAACCTAACCCTAACATTAACCCTAACCCTGTTGTAATACAGGTGAAGGCCAGGAGGTGGCGAACGGTGGTCAGTGATCAGGAGATCACAGTGCTACTGAGCTGCTCCAGATCTCTCACATTAGGGACTCTAATATAGGCCATCACACACAAAGTCACATCAGAACTACATGACCACATACATCACAGGGTCAGATCTACACTACTACATTACCTCTACTATATCACACACAAAGTCACGGTAAGAACTACACTACCACCTTACCTAGGGTCAGAACATCACACTACTCCATCTACTACATTACCTCTACTATATAACACAATGTCATGGTCAGAACTACATCTACTACTACATTACCTCTACTATATCACACACAAAGTCACGGTCACATCTACTACATTACCTCTACAACATCACAGTTACTACATCTACTACTAACTACATTACCTCTACTACAGCAAAGTCACATCTACTACACTACTACATTACCTCTACTACAACATCACTACTACATCATGGTCAGAACTACACTACTACTACTACATTAACTCTACTCTACTATATCACATACAAAGTCACGGTCAGAACTACAATACTACATTACCTCTACTATATCACACACAAAGTCACGGTCAGAACTACAATACTACATTACCTCTACTGTATCACACACAAAGTCACGGTCAGAACTACACTACTACATTACCTCTACTCTATCACACACAAAGTCACGGTCAGAACTACACTACTACATTACCTCTACTCTATCACACACAAAGTCATGGTCAGAACGGTCAGAACAGTCAGAACAACACTACCACATTACCTCTACTATATCACACTCAAAGTCACGGTCAGAACCACACTACTACATTACCTCTACTATATCACACACACAACCACATTATCTACTACTAATATATTACCTCTACTACATCATGGTTACTACATCTACTATTAATACATGACCTCTACTACATCACAGTTGCTACATCTACTCCTGCTACATTACCTCTACTATATCACACACAGTCACAGTAAGAACTACAATACTACTAATACACTACCTCTACTACATCACAGTTACTCCATCTACTACATTACCTCTACAACATCACAGTTACTACATCTACTACTAATACATTACCTCTACTACAGCATGGTTACATCTACTACATTACCTCTACAACATCACAGTTACTACATCTACTACTAATACATTACCTCTACTACAGCATGGTTACATCTACTATATTACCTCTACTACATCATGGTCACTACATCTACTACATTGCCTCTACTACATCACAGTTACTGCATCTAATACTAATACCTTACCTCTTCTACATCACAGTTACTGCATCTAATACATTACCTCTACTACATTATAGTTGCAACATCTACTACTAACACATTACCTCTACTACATCATGTTTACTACATATACTTTTAATACATTACCTCTACTACATCACAATTACTACATCTACTACATTACCTCTACTACATCACAATTACTACATCTACTACATTACCTCTACTACATCATGTTTACTACATATACTTTTAATACATTACCTCTACTACATCACCATTACTACATCTACTACATTACCTCTACTACATCACAATTATTACATCTACTACATTACCTCTACTACATCACAATTACTACATCTACTACATTACCTCTACTACATCACAATTACTACATCTACTACATTACCTCTACTACATCACAATTACTACACCTACTACATTACCTCTACTACATCACAATTACTACATCTACTACATGACCTCTACTACATCACAATTACTACATCTACTACATTACCTCTACTACATCACAATTACTACATCTACTACATTACCTCTACTACATCACAATTACTACATCTACTACATTACCTCTACTACATCACAATTACTACATCTACTACATTACCTCTACTACATCACAATTACTACATCTACTACATTACCTCTACTACATCACAATTACTACATCTACTACATTACCTCTACTACATCACAATTACTACATCTACTACATTACCTCTACTACATCACAGTTACTACATCTACTACATTACATCTGCTACATCACAATTACTACATCTACTACATTGCCTCTACTACATCACAATTACTACATCAACTACATTACCTCTACTACATCACGGTCACTTCCTCTTCTGTCTGTCTGTCTGTCTGTCTGTCTGTCTGTCTGTCTGTGTCTCTGTGTGACCTTTGACTCTTCAGGATACAGTCCGGGAGAAGATCTACACTCCCCTGACAGTGGAGAGTGCTGTGGATGCCAGGTGTGTGCTTCTGTCTGTGTATTTGTGTGTGTGTATTGTTCTAACCTCCGGCATCTTCTATTGGACCTGTACTACAGCGTGTCTGTTTTCATAGAGACGCTGTTGCTAAGATCCTGTACTCGCTGCTGTTTCATTGGCTGACCGAGAAGATAAATGGGCGGGTCTATCCTCGCAACGAGGCTCTGTCCATCTCTATACTGGACATATACGGCTTCGAGGTTGCTGCTCACACACACACAGTCTGTTTCCAGTTTCCATCAGTTTCTACTTTAGCCAACTTTATCAAGCTTTACTTTTCCTCTCTCTGTCTCTCTGTGTATCTCTCTCTCTCTCTCTGTATCCCCCTCTCTCTCTCTCTCTCCTCTCTCTCTGTCTCTCTCTGTGTATCTCTCTCTCTCTCTCTCTCTCTCTCTCTCTCTCTCTGTGTCTCTCTCTCTCTCTCTCTCTCTCTCTCTCTCCTCTGTGTATCTCTCTCTCTCTCTCTCTCTCTCTCTCTCCATAGGATCTGTTATTCAACAGTTTTGAGCAGCTGTGTATCAACTATGCCAACGAGACGCTGCAGTTCTACTTCAACAAGATCATCTTCAGGGAGGAACAGGTCAGTCAGTCAGTGCAACTGGCAACACACTGAGCCACACACTGAGCTACAGCCTCCATACAAACACATGGGACTGTACACAAAATGGCGCCTGTGTTCTGAGCCAGTGTGGCTGTTGTTTCCTTTGTTTAAGTAAGTATGGAGGTTGTTTCTGACTGCAACTGGCAACACACTGAGCCACAGCCTCCATTAAAAACACATGAGCCTGGACACAAAATGGCACCTGCGTTCTGACCCTGTTAAGTGGCCAAACTTCCTGCCACCCAGGACCTATATACCAGGCGGTGTCAGAGGAAAGCCCATAAAATCGTTAAAGACTCTAGTCACCCCAAGTCAAAGGCTGTTTTCTCTGCTACCACACAGCAAGCGGTACCGGGGGACCAAGTCAAGAACCAGAAGGCTCCTCAACAGCTTCTACTGCCATACGACTGCTGAACAAATATTTACATTTGACACCCCTCCCCCAAATTACTTTGACTAACCTGTTCCCCAAACATTGACTCTGTTTTATTTATTTATTTTACTAGGCAAGTCAGTTAAGAACAAATTCTTATTTGGAACAGTGGGTTAACTGCCTGTTCAGGGGCAGAACAACAGATTTGTACCTTGTCAGCTCGGGGATTCGAACTTGCAACCTTTCGGTTACTAGTCCAACGCTCTAACCACTAGGCTACCCTGCTGCTGTACTGCTACCCCCCTGTATATAGCCTCGGTATTGTTATTTTATTGTGTTACTTTTTATTTAAAAAAAATCTTTAGTTTATTTAGTAAATATTTTCTTAACTCTATTTCTTAAAACTGCATCGTTGGTTAAGGGTTTTGTAAATAAGCCATTTCACGGTGCAACTGGCATGGCTCCAGGCACATATGAAGCCATGCCCTCCATTATAACCTATGGGCCTTGACCCAAAATGGCGTCCGTGTTCTGAGCCGGTATGTCTGCTGTTTCCTGCAGGAGGAGTACATCCGGGAGCAGATCAGCTGGCAAGAGCTTCCTTCAGCGACAACCAGGCCGTCATCAACCTCATCGCCGCTAAGCCTCATGGGATATTGAGAATCCTGGATGACCAGTGCGGCTTCCCCCAGGTAGCCACGTCACTTCCTGTGTGTCACCTAGGTTGAACATAAACAAAGGTAAAGAAAATAGAATTCTAACATCCCAGAAGTCTTTGCTTAAATGAAGGAAGAATTGTAAATAACGTGGACCAACTACGCGAGTTAGAAACAGCCCTAGTCCCGTAACTCTGTGACTCCGGAGTGTAACTTCCTGTTCCTGTTGTCCTGTTGATAAGGCGACAGACCACACCTTCCTCCAGAAGTGCAACTATCACCACGGGAACAGCGATCTGTATGCCCGGCCAAAGATGCCCCTCCCAGAGTTCACACTGAAACACTACGCTGGGAAAGTCACATACCAAGTAAAAAAACACACACACACACACACACACACACACACACACACACACACACACACACACACACACACACACACACACACACACACACACACACACACACACACACACACACACACACACACACACACCTGGAGTAATAATAAAATCCATTCTATCGTTCCCATGTTGATGTTCTCCTAACATTATCTACCCTCCCCCTGTTGATGTCCTCCTAACATTATCTACCCTCCCCTGTTGATGTCCTCCTAACATATCTACCCTCCCCTGTTGATGTCCTCCTAACATTATCTACCCTCCCCTGTTGATGTCCTCCTAACATTATCTACCCTCCCCCTGTTGATGATCCTAACATTATCTACCCTCCCCTGTTGATGTCCTCCTAACATTATCTACCCTCCCCCTGTTGATGTCCTCCTAACATTATCTACCCTCCCCTGTTGATGTTCTCCTAACATTATCTACCCTCCCTCTGTTGATGTCCTCCTAACATTATCTACCCTCCCCTGTTGATGTCCTCCTAACATTATCTACCCTCCCCTGTTGATGTCCTCCTAACATTATCTACCCTCCCCTGTTGATGTCCTCCTAACATTATCTACCCTCCCCTGTTGATGTCCTCCTAACATTATCTACCATCCCCTGTTGATGTCCTCCTAACATTATCTCCCCTCCCCTGTTCTAGGTGCATAAGTTCCTCCATAAGAACTTTGACCTGGTGCGTCAGGACGTTCTGGAGCTGTTCAGTAGGAGTAAGAACCGCATGGTGTCCAACCTGTTCCTCCAACACAGTGAGGGGCTGGCGTCTCAGCAGCGTTCTGCCGCCAGGAGGGGCTCCACCGCCCGCCGCCTCGCCGGCAACACCGTCAGCGCCAAGTTCCAGAGCAGTCTGCAGGACCTGGTGGAGAAGATGGAGAGGTCAGGGTTCTAGGGTGTTCTGGCGTTATATACTGCCTACCCACTCGGCACGGACCATTCAATGTCTATTCCACGTTGAAATGACGTGGAAACAACGTTGATTCAACCAGTGTGTGCCCAATTGGTGCTCTAGAATTTTGAAGACTAGATCCTGTCCAGCATTCTATGGTTCTAATTCTAGGGTTCTGGGCTTCCGAGTTCTGGGGTTCTAGAGTTCTGAGTACAGCATTCTAGGGTTCTACGTTCCTCATGCTAAGGTTAAAGGTTTTACATTCTAAGTGTGTCTCTACAGATGTAACCCGTACTTTGTACGTTGCATCAAGCCAAACCAGCACAAGGAGCCGGGTCAGTTTGAGACGGAGCTGGTGAAGACTCAACTACGTTACTCTGGTATCCTGGAGACCATACGCATCAGGAAGGAGGGATACCCAATCAGGATACCCTTCTACCAATTCCTCAACAGGTGGGTCACATGACAGGAAGTCACAGCCTTTAGTGGCATCACTCACTTACTTGCTTTTGGCGGCCCAGACTAATAATATGCCGTAGCTCTCTGTTGTTCAGGGCAGCTCGTCCTCTGAGACCAGTGTTGTCCATGAATCACTTCTTTAGTCTTCCAAGAGGTGGTACTTCCTCTGGTCTGAGACCAGTGTTGTCCATGAATCTCTCCTGTGGTCTCCTAGGAGGTGGTACTTCCTCTGGTCTGAGACCAGTGTTGTCCATGAATCTCTCCTGTGGTCTCCTAGGAGGGGGTACTTCCTCTGGTCTGAGACCAGTGTTGTCCATGAATCACTTCTTTAGTCTTCCAAGAGGTGGTACTTCCTCTGGTCTGAGACCAGTGTTGTCCATGAATAACTTCTTTAGTCTTCCAAGAGGTGGTACTTCCTCTGGTCTGAGACCAGTGTTGTCCATGAATCTCTCCTGTGGTCTCCTAGGAGGTGGTACTTCCCCTGGTCTGAGACCAGTGTTGTCCATGAATCTCTCCTGTGGTCTCCTAGGAGGTGGTACTTCCTCTGGTCTGAGACCAGTGTTGTCCATGAATCTCTCCTGTGGTCTCCTAGGAGGTGGTACTTCCCTGGTCTGAGACCAGTGTTGTCCATGAATCTCTCCTGTGGTCTCCTAGGAGGTGGTACTTCCTCTGGTCTGAGACCAGTGTTGTCCATGAATCACTTCTTTAGTCTTCCAAGAGGTGGTACTTCTGGTCTGAGACCAGTGTTGTCCATGAATCTCTCCCGTGGTCTCCTAGGAGGTGGTACTTCCTCTGGTCTGAGACCAGTGTTGTCCATGAATCTCTCCTGTGGTCTCCTAGGAGGTGGTACTTCCTCTGGTCTGAGATCAGTGTTGTCCATGAATCTCTCCTGTGGTCTCCTAGGAGGTGGTACTTCCTCTGGTCTGAGACCAGTGTTGTCCATGAATCACTTCTTTAGTCTTCCAAGAGGTGGTACTTCTGGTCTGAGACCAGTGTTGTCCATGAATCTCTCCCGTGGTCTCCTAGGAGGTGGTACTTCCTCTGGTCTGAGACCAGTGTTGTCCATGAATCTCTCCTGTGGTCTCCTAGGAGGTGGTACTTCCTCTGGTCTGAGATCAGTGTTGTCCATGAATCTCTCCTGTGGTCTCCTAGGAGGTGGTACTTCCTCTGCTCTGAGATCAGTGTTGTCCAGGATATCTTCAAGAGACCAGGAACGGTGTTGCTGTACTACAGATGAAGTGTGTGTGTGCTCCTCAGGTACAAGGCGTTACTGTGTCTGAAGGAGGTACCTCCAGCGGACGGGGAGACCTGTGTTGAGATGATCCATAAACTCTGTCCTGTTAAACCTGGAACATACCAAGTAGGAGTTACCAAGGTGAGGAGGGGGTTGGCTGTGTTGAGATGATCCATAAACTCTGTCATGTTAAACCTGGAACATACCAAGTAGGAGTTACCAAGGTGAGGAGAGGGGGGCTGTGTTGAGATGATCTGTCCTGTTAAACCTGGAACATACCAAGTAGGAGTTACCAAGGTGAGGAGGGCTGTGTTGAGATGATCTATCAACTCTGTTCTGTTCAACCTGGAACATACCAATTAGGAGTTACCAAGGTGAGCTGCCAAAAGAAAAGAAGAGGATTGGCCACCCCTCAGATCCTGTTTCCTTTATCGGGTTCTTCATGGTTCTTCCAAGGTTCTTCACGGTTCTTCCTAGGAGCTTCCTAGGTTCTTCCTGGTTCTTCCTAAGTTCTTCCCTGGTTCTTCCTAGGTTATTTCTGGTTCTTCCTAAGTTCTTCCAAGGTTCTTCCTGGTTCTTCCTAGCTTCTTTCTGGTTCTTCCTAGACCCTTTCTGGTTTTCCTAGGTTCTTCCTAGATTCTTCCTAGATTCTTCCTAGCTTCTTCCTGGTTCTTCCTAGGTTCTTCCTGGTTCTTCCTAGGTTCGTCCTGGTTCTTCCTATCCACTGTGGCTCTGCATTGCTTTCTTTGTGGGGTTTTAGGTTGGGTAACTGTAAACGGCTAATGGAAAAAGGGGCTTCATAAGATACATTGCATTTGATTAATTTGAACATGAGGGGCTGGGGTATCGCAGGCTGGTCTACAAAGATAAAAAAAAATCACAATCCTCCAACCCCTATCCCATGCGTGGAACGGATGTGGGTGTGGTCGACATAAAGGTGCTAATTTAAAAAACAAAAGCTCTGATGAAGGCCGTGAGGCCGAAACGCAAAGCTTATTAAAGATCAGTGTCAAGGTTTCCTTTTTCATTCATCTTTTGTTCATTCCTCTTGTTCAACTGTTGCACCTGCAAAAAACGCTTGCTCAGATGCGAGTGCCTTTTTGAATGTTGGTCAACAAAGATACAAATCACAATCGTTGGATGGACAATTATGGTCAATATAATAGTCGGTGTGTAGGGCTGTGGTGACATTTTGTCCGCTGGTGATTGGTCATTGGAACTTCTACATTTTAAAAAGTCGAATACATCCATGTAATACAGCCTACACCATCACACTGAATACATTGATTTTAGATCCAAAGAGACATGATATGAAGAAAATGTAGTCTATTTCAGAAGAACAACATCTTAGGCCCTGAACTGGCTATGAAATCAAATCAAATGTATTTATATAGCCCTTCGTACATCAGCTGATATCTCAAAGTGCTGTACAGAAATCCAGCCTAAAACCCCAAACAGCAAGCAATGCAGGTGTAGAAGCACGGTGGCTAGGAAAAACTCACAAAACCTAGGAAGAAACCTAGAAACCAGGCTATGAGGGGTGGCCAGTCCTCTTCTGGCTGTGCCGGGTAGAGATTATAAACCTAGAGAGGAACCAGGCTATGAGCGGTGGCCAGTCCTCTTCTGGCGGTGCCGGGTGGAGATTATAAACCTAGAGAGGAACCAGGCTATGAGGGGTGGCCAGTCCTCTTCTGTCGGTGCCGGGTGGAGATTATAAGGCCAAGAGGAACATAGACAACTATGAGGGTCAAATGCTAACAAAGGCCATGTCCTCCTGTTACTGGCTGTGCCGGGTGGAGATTATAAACCTAGAGAGGACATATGTCCTCCTGTAACCAGGCTATGACAGGGGTGGCCAGTCCTCTTCTGGCTGTGCTCGGGTGGAGATTATAAACCAGACAGAGGAACCAGGCTATGAGGGGTGGCCATGTCCTCTTCTGGCTGTGCCGGGTGGAGATTATAAACATATGAGAGGAACCAGGCTATGAGGGGTGGCCAGTCCTCGGGTGGAGATTATTCTTCAGGCTGTGCCGGGTGGAGATTATAAACATAGAGAGGAACCAGACTATGAGGGGTGGCCAGTCCTCTTCTGGCTGTCCGGGTGGAGATTATAAACGTAGAGAGGAACCAGGCTATGAGGGGTGTCCTCCTCTATACATGGCATGTGTATTCAGGGTATGTCCTCCTGTATAAACATAGAGAGAACCAGGCTATGAGGGGTGGCCAGTCCTCTTCTGGCTGTGCCAGGGTGGATGTCCTCCTTATAAACCTAGAGAGGAACCAGGCTATGACGTATCCAGACATATGTCCTCTTCTGGCTGTGCCAGACATGGAGTCCTTATAAACATAGAGAGGAACCAGGCTATGAGGGGTGGCCAGTCCTCTTCAGACATGTGTCCTCCTGGAGACATAAACCTCAGACAGAGGAACCAGGCTATGACGGGGTGACATATGTCCTCCTGAGATTCAGACATATGTCCTCCTGTCGGTGCCGGGTGGAGATTATAAACCTAGAGAGGAACCATATGTATGGCCAGACATATGTCCTCCTGGAGATTATAAACTAGAGAGGAACCAGGCTATGAGGGGTGTCCTCCTGTTCTACATCGTGCCAGGGTGGAGATTATAAACCTAGAGAGGAACAGGCATATGAGGGGTGGCCAGTCCTCTTCTGTATGTCCTCCTGTATACATACATATTCAGACATATGTCCTCCTGTATCAAATGTTCAGACATATGTCCTCCAGGTCAAAGACATATGTCCTCCTGTATACATACATACGTATTCAGACATATGTCCTCCTGTATACATACATACGTATTCAGACATATGTCCTCCTGTATACATACATACGTATTCAGACATATGTCCTCCTGTATACATACATACGTATCCAGACATATGTCCTCCTGTATACATACATACGTATTCAGACATATGTCCTCCTGTATACATACATACGTATTCAGACATATGTCCTCCTGTATACATACATACGTATTCAGACATATGTCCTCCTGTATTCAGACATATGTCCTCCTGTATACATACATACGTATTCAGACATATGTCCTCCTGTATACATACATACATACGTATCCAGACATATGTCCTCCTGTATACATACATATTCAGACACATGTCCTCCTGTATACATACATACGTATTCAGACATATGTCCTCCTGTATTCAGACATATGTCCTCCTGTATACATACATACGTATTCAGACATATGTCCTCCTGTATACATACATACGTATTCAGACATATGTCCTCCTGTATACATACATACGTATCCAGACATATGTCCTCCTGTATACATACATACATATTCAGACATATGTCCTCCTGTATACATACATACGTATTCAGACATATGTCCTCCTGTATACATACATACGTATTCAGACATATGTCCTCCTGTATACACACATACGTATTCAGACATATGTCCTCCTGTATTCAGACATATGTCCTCCTGCATACATACATACATACGTATCCAGACATATGTCCTCCTGTATACATACATACGTATCCAGACATATGTCCTCCTGTATACATACATACGTATCCAGACATATGTCCTCCTGTATACATACATACGTATTCAGACATATGTCCTCCTGTATATACAGACATATGTCCTCCTGCATACATACATACAACGTATTCAGACATATGTCCTCCTGTTTTCCACATTTCAGACATATGTCCTCCTGCATCACACATACGTATCCCAGACATATGTCCTCCTGTATACATACAGTTTATGTCCTCCTGTATACATACATGTATTCAGACATATGTCATTGTAAATAAGAATTTGTCCTCTTCCAGACATATGTCCTCCCTGTATACATACTGATGTCCTCCTGTATACAGAGTTGGAGAGGTAGGATAATCCTTCAGTGATCCCCATGTGTAGATGGTCCTGAAGGAGGAGCTGTAGGAGAGGAAGGTGATCTAGTGTCCCCATGTGTAGATGTTCCTGAAGGAGGAGCTGTAGGAGAGGAAGGGTGATCTAGTGTCCCATGTGTAGATGTTCCTGAATGAGGAGCTGTAGGAGAGGAAGGGTGATCTAGTGTCCCCATGTGTAGATGTTCCTGAAGGAGGAGCTGTAGGAGAGGAAGGGTGATCTAGTGTCCCATTGTGTAGATGTTCCTGATGAGGAGCTGTACCAGCTGTTGGAGAGGAAGGGTGATCTAGTGTCCCCATGTGTAGATGTTCCTGAAGGAGGATCTGTACCAACTGATGGAGTGGAAGCGTGATCTGGTGTTCCACGTGGCTGCCGTGACCCTGCAGCGCTACACACGGCTGTACTTCATCAGGAAGAGACGGAACAAGTTCCGAAACACCATGATTCAACTACAGACCTTCTGTAGAGGATACCTGGCAAGGTACACACACACACACACACACACACACACACACACCGCTAAAACACCATGATTCAACTACAGACCTTCTGTAGAGGATACCTGGCAAGGTGACACACACACACACACACACACACACACACACACACACACACACACACACACACACACACACACACACTGCTAAAACACCATGATTCAACTACAGACCTACTGTAGAGGACACCTGGCAAGGTAACACACACACACACACACACTCACACACACACTCACACACTTTAAAGTTCTGTAAAGTTCTTATGGTTTTGTCCAATCAAACCCTGTCTCTCTCTAAATAGCCAGTCAGACCCTGTCTCTCTCTCTCTAAACAGCCAATCAGACCCTGTCTCTCTCTCTGTAAACAGCCAATCAGAGCATGTCTTTCTGTAAACAGCCAATCAGACCCTGTCTAGATGGTCTCTCTAAACAGCCAGTCAGACCCTGTCTCTCTCTCTGTAAACAGCCAATCAGACCCTGTCTCTCTCTCTGTAAACAGCCAATCAGACCCTGTCTCTCTCTGTAAACAGCCAATCAGACCCTGTCTCTCTTCTGTAAACAGCCAATCAGACCCTGTCTCTCTCTGTAAACAGCCAATCAGAGCATGTCTTTCTCTAAACAGTTTATCAGAGCTTGTCTCTCTCTAAACAGCCAATCAGACCCTGTCTCTCTGTAAACAGGAAGAGGTTTGCTCTGAAGAGGAAGTACCTCATCAAGTTCCGTTCCACGTGTTGCTCAGACCCATCAACCTCGAAGCTATATGAACAGCCAATCACACACACACACACACACCAGGGTCCTCTCAAACAGCCAGGGATTCAGTGATGAGTGTTTAATGTTTGGATTCCTTTCAGGCGGAGATCAGCCAATCAGGAGAGCCGAGGAGGAGTTCAGGAGGATAGAGGAGGTAAAGACCTCTAAACCCTTTCCAGTCTCCACCTCTGATTGGTTAATTAAACAGGAAGAGGTCCCACTGAAGAGTGACAGTCCCACACTTTGACACTTTGACCCCATGTCCCCAATCAAACAATCATGCCATCGGGTTTCATCAACAAATTCAAACAATCATCAACCCTGGTTTCATCAACAAATTCAATATGAACTGTGGGTAAAAAATCAGATTTGTCCTTCAGTTAGACAGCACAACAGACCCTTTCAATCACCATCAGTAAACTGCCAAACAGGTGGATTTGTCCTTCAGTGAACAGTTTATCGGAGCCAATCAATCAGCCATCAGTAAACTGTTGTAAACAGGAAGGATTTGTCCTTCAGTTAGACATTCTAAGTTCCAGTCTCTTTCTCACATCACCATCGAAGTAAACTGTTGGGTAACACAAACACACGGATTTGTCCTTCACAGACATTCTAACCAGTCACACACAATCACCACAGTAAACACACACCAGGGTCCGAAACAGAAGGGATTTTGTCCTTAATGTTTGACATTCTAACCTTTCAGGCGGAGATCACCATCAGTAAACTTCAGGAGGAAACAAGGTAAAGATTTGTCCTTCCTTAGTCTAACCAGTCTCTTGGTCAATCACCATTAATTAAACTGTCCCGGGAAACAGGTGATTTGTCCTTCAGTGAGACATTCTCAAACCAGTCTCTTTCAATCACCATCAGTAAACTGTTGGGGAAAACAGGTGGATTTGTCCTTCAGTTAGACATTCTAACCAGTCTCTTTCAATCACCATCAGTAAACTGTTGGGGGAAACAGGTGGATTTGTCCTTCAGTTAGACATTCTAACCAGTCTCTTTCAATCACCATCAGTAAACTGTTGGGGAAAAAAGGTGGATTTGTCCTTCAGTTAGACATTCTAACCAGTCTCTTTCAATCACCATCAGTAAACTGTTGGGGGAAACAGGTGGATTTGTCCTTCAGTTAGACATTCTAACCAGTCTCTTTCAAGCACCATCAGTAAACTGTTGGGGAAACAGGTGGATTTGTCCTTCAGTTAGACATTCTAACCAGTCTCTTTCAATCACCATCAGTAAACTGTTGGGGGAAACAGGTGGATTTGTCCTTCAGTGAGACATTCTAACCAGTCTCTTTCAATCACCATCAGTAAACTGTTGGGGGAACAGGTGGATTTGTCCTTCAGTTAGACATTCTAACCAGTCTCTTTCAATCACCATCAGTAAACTGTTGGGGGAAACAGGTGGATTTGTCCTTCAATTAGACATTCTAACCAGTCTCTTTCAATCACCATCAGTAAACTGTTGGGGAAAAAAGGTGGATTTGTCCTTCAGTTAGACATTCTTACCTGTCTCTTTCAATCACCTTGCGCTTATGAAAATATATTCTGTGTATCAGGGATGGGCAGCTTCTTTGGGGGGGAGAGGGCTATTTTTGCTAACTCTGTCAGGATAACTTACAGTTGAGAGTTGGAAAAAATATAATACAGGAATGCTAGAATAATAGAATAATAAAACACTAGAATAATGGAATAATGGAATAATAGTACACTAGAACATTAGAACATTATAATACTAGAATAATAAAATAATAAAATAATAAAATACTAGAATAACAGAATACTAGAATAATGGAATAATGAAATAATAGTACACTAGAACATTAGAACATTATAATACTAGAATAATATAATATTAGAATATTAGAATACTAGAATAATAGAATAATAAAATACTAGAATAACAGAATACTAGAATAATATAATATTAGAATATTATAATACTAGAATAATAGAATAATAAAATACTAGAATAACAGAACTAGAATAATGGAATAATGGAATAATAGTACACTAGAACATTAGAACATTATAATACTAGAATAATATAATATTATAACATTATAATACTAGAATAATATAATATTATTATAATACTAGAATAATAGAATCATATAATATTAGAACATTATAATAATAGGATAATAAAATACTAGAATAACAGAAAACTAGAATAATGGAATAATGGAATAATAGAATAATAGTACACTAGAATATTAGAACATTATAATACTAGAATAATATAATATTAGAATATTAGAATACTAGAATAATAGAATAATAAAATAATAAAATAATAAAATACTAGAATAACAGAAAACTAGAATAATGGAATAATGGAATAATAGTACACTAGAACATTAGAACATTATAATACTAGAATAATATAATATTAGAATATTAGAATACTAGAATAATAGAATAATAAAATAATAAAATACTAGAATAACAGAATACTAGAATAATGGAATAATAGAATAATGGAATTATAGTTATATCAGGTGGCAGGGTATCCTAGTGGTTAGAGCGTCGGACTAGTAACCGGAAGGTTGCAAGTTCCAACCCCCGAGCTGACAAGGTAGAAATCTGTCGTTCTGCCCCTGAACAGGCAATTAACCCACTGTTCCTAGGCCGTCATTGAAAATAAGAATTTCTCCTTCACTGACTTAACTGACTTGTCTAGTTAAATAAAGTTAAACTATAGTACATATTAGAATAATAGAATAATAGAATATTAGAATACAATAATAATGGAATACTACATTTTTATAATACTAGAATAATATAATATTATAATAATGGAAAACCAGAATGTTAAAATATTAAAATAATGGAATACTAGAATATTAGAATAATAGAGTACTAGAATACTAGAATATTAGAATACTAGAATATTAGAATACTAGAATACTACAAATTAGAATACAATAATAATGGAATAGTCGAATCTCATAATAATGGCTACTATAATAATAATAGAATACTAGAATATTATAATATTATAATAATGGCATATTAGAATATTTGAATAACAGAATACTAGAATATTAGAATACTAGAATATTAGAGTATTATAACACTAGAATACTAGAATATTACAATACTAGAATATTAGAATACTGGATTATTAGAATACTAGAATATTGTAATATTATGATAATGGAATACTAGAATATTATAATACAAGAATACTAGAATATACTAGAATTCTAGAATAATAGAATACAAGAATACAATAATACCAGACTACTAGACTACTAAAAATACTAAGAATACTAGAATAATAGAATACTATAATACTATAATATTATAATAATGGAATACTGGACAATTAGAATATTAGAATACTAGATTATTATAATACAATAATAATGGACAACCAGAATACTTGAATATTATAATAATAGAATACTATAATATTAGAATACTAGAATTTTAGATTACCAGAATATTATAATATTATAATAATGGAATACTAGAATATTAGAATATTATTATAATGGAAAATTAGAATATTAGAACACTAGAATATTATAATAATGGAATACTGGCATAATAGAATAATATTATATTATATTAATGGAATACTAGAAAATTAGAATACTAGAAAACTAGAATATTAGAATACAATAATAATAAAGGAATACCCGATTCCTAGAATATTATAAAAATGGAATACTAGAATATTAGAATACTAGAACATTAGAATACTAGAACATTAGAATACTAGAATATTAGAATACTACAATATTAGAATATTAGAATATTAGAAAAACGGAATACTAGAATATTTTAATATTATAATAATGGAATACTAGAATAATATAATAATAGAAAAATATAATACTATAATACTGGAATAATATAATACTAGAATACTATAATAATAGAATACTATAATAATGGATTTTATAATAATGGAATACTGGAATACTATAAAAATAAAAATACTAGAAACTAGAATATTATAATGATGGAATACTAGAATATTAGAATACAAGAATATTAGAATATTAGAAAAATGGAATACTAGAATATTATACTATTATAATAATGGAATACTAGAATAATATAATAGTAGAATACTAGAATAATAGAGTACTATAATAATGGAATAATATAATACTGGAACACTAGAATAATAGAATACTATAATACTATAATCTTATAATAATGGAATACTAGAATATTATAAAATTATACCAATAGAATATTATAATAATGGAATACTAGAATACTAGAATACTAGAATATTAGAATACTAGAATAATAGAATACTGTAATACTAGAATATTAGAATACTAGAATTCTAAAAAATACTAGCATCCTAGAATACTAGAATAATATAATACTATAATACTATAATACTGGAATATTATAATAATAGAATACTGGAATTATAGAATACTAGAATATTAGAATAATGGAATACTAGAATATTAGAATATTAGAATACTGGAATACTAGAATATTAGAATAGTAGAATACTGGAATACTAGAATTCTACAATATTAGAATATTAGAAAACTAGTACTAGAATACTAGAATACAAGAATATTAGAATACTAGAATATTAGAATACTGGAATACTAGAATAATAGAATACTAGAATACTAAAAATACTAAGAATTCTAGAATACTAGGATAATAGAATACTAGAATAGTAGAATACTGGAATACTAGAATTCTACAATATTAGAATATTAGAAAACTATAGTACTAGAATACTAGAATACAAGAATATTAGAATACTAGAATATTAGAATACCAGAATACTAGAATAATAGAATACTAGAATACTAAAAATACTAAGAATTCTAGAATACTAGGATAATAGAATACTAGAATAGTAGAATACTATAATGCTGGAATAATAGAATAATTGAATAATTGAATAATTGAATACTAGAATACTAGAATACTAGAATATTCTAATAATGGAATAGTAGAATAATATAATATTCTAATAATGGAATACTAGAATATTAGAATTCTAGAATACCAGAATAATAGAATACTATTGTCCCTCATTTGGTCACCCTAGCTTTGATCTGAACCCTTGACTGACCCCTGACCTCTAACCTCTAACCCCTCTGTGTAGGAGCGGGCCAACAGAGAAGTGGTGAACGTTACAACTCTGCCCATCCCTGCTGAGTTGGGGTTTCTGCTGCAGGCTTC
>NW_024608211.1:37500-53643 GCF_018296145.1 Oncorhynchus tshawytscha
ATATTTTTAGGTGTGTCCTTCCTGTGTCCACTGCACTCATGGACCACTGGGGAGGTCCTGGCCAGAGACATCTTACAGCACATGTGAGTGTGTGGTACCTGCTACAGACATGTTACAGAGATCTGTGTGTGGCTTTTTCAAATGGCTAGTTAGTTAGCGATGTCCTGCTACCATTCACCTGCTCTGAGATAAAGGGGTTGTTTAGTTAGTGTCCTGCTACCATTCACCTGCTCTGAGATAAAGGGGTTGTTTAGTTAGTGGTGTCCTGCTACCATTCACCTGCTCTGAGATCAAGGGGTTGTTTAGGGTTGTTTACCATTCACCTGCTCTGAATCAAGGGGTGTTAGTTAGTGTCCTGCTACCATTCACCTGCTCTGAGATCAAGGGGTTGTTTAGAGCCTGTTGTGGTCCAGCTGGGAGCTGAGATCGTGGGTGATACGTGACTATTTATTCAGGGGTTGAAACCAGTCAGGGCTCTGTTCGTGTCTCTCTCTCTAGTCTCACTGTTACAATCTCTCTCTCTCTCTCTCTCTACAGCGGTGTGTCTGAGGGTGGGCGGGGCTGGTCTGTGTTGCTACCATTCACCGTCCCAGTGGGTGGAGCTGGAGGCGGTGACTACGTGTTTGACTTGATCTCAGACCTGGAGTTGCCAGCTGACTTCTCCAAACAGAAGAACTACTTCATCATATCAGCACAGGACTCCAGCAGGCTCTGGATCAGGGGACGGTAGCATGGGTGTCCTGCAACCACACACTGCACTACAGATCAGACTGTTGTTTACACTACACTGTCCTGGACCAACCACCTGCTCTGAGCACTGTTCTGTGCACGCTACCATTCACCTGCTCTAGAGTGTCTGTGCCTGCCACAATTCACACTGCTCTGTACTTAGACACATTGTTCATAGTCAGGTTGTCCTGCTACCATTCACCTGCTCTGAGATCAAGGGGCGGGGCTGGTCTGTGTTGCTACCATTCACCCTCTGAGATCAAGGGGCATTGTTTGACTACGTGTCCTTGACCATTCACCTGCCTGAGAGGGGCCACTGGGAGTGTCCTGCTACCATTCACCTTCTGAACTACAGGGGTTGTTTAGAGCCTGTTGTCCTTCCTGGACTCCACTGCACAGTGGACTACGTGCTATTTATTCAGAGTAACAGTTTCTGAGCTCAGGGGCTCTACACTGTATGAGTGTCCTGGTACCTGCTCTGCTCTGGGGTTACACTGAGGTGTGCGGCTGGCTGGCTGTGTTGCTTCTCTGAACCGATCAAGCTGGAGCTGCGTGCGCTGTTACGCTGCCTGCTGCAGACCTGCGCTGCGCACGCTGCTCTGAGCTGCAAGGGGTTGCGCTGCGCTGCGCTGCGCGCTGCTGCATTCACCTGCTCTGAGATCAAGGGGGTTGGTTAGTCGTGCTCGCTGCGCACCATCTCACCTGCTCTGAGATCAAGGGGTTGCTGCGCTGCGCTGGCCTGCTACCATTCACCTGCTCCCGTCGCTGCAGGGTTGGTTAGTTTAGTGATCTCAGACTGCCTGCTACCTTCACCTGCTCTGAGATCCACTAGTTACGTGTCCTGCTACCATTCACCTGCACTGAGATCAAGGGACGTTAGTTACGTGCCCGCATTCACCTGCACTGAGATCAACACTTTAAGTGCGTGCCTGCTACCATTCACCTGCTCTGAGATGCGCTGGGCTGCGTTGTGCACTGCTACCTGCGCTGCACCTGACTCTGAGATCGGACGCTGCACTGCGTTAGTCTGCCTGCTACCACTGCACGCTGCTCTGAGCTCAAGGGGTTGCGGCTTACCGTTACACTGTCCTGCCACATTCACCTGCTCTGAGACGCTGGGGTTGTTTTAGTTACTGTCCTGCTACCATTTCACGCTGCTCTGAGATCTAAGGCTCTGTTTAGCTACGTGCGTCCTGCTACCATTCACCTGCTCTGAGCTCAAGGGACACTGTTTAGTTAGTGTGTCCCGCTACGCATGCACCTGCTCTGAGCTCGCTGCGCTTTGCTGCCGCTGCCGCTGTCCTGCGCTGCGCATTCACCTGCTCTGAGACGCTCGCTACGTTGTTGCGCTGGTGCTCGCTGCTGCCATTCACCTGCTCTGAGATCACACTGCCGAAATCGTTGCACTGTCCTGCTACCATTCACCTGCTCTGAGATCAAGGGGTTGTTTAGGACGCTGCCTGCTACCATTCAGCTGGAGCTGCGCTGACGCTGCGTTGTTGTGACTGCACTACTACACTATTCACCTTGAAACCTGCGCTGCTCTGCGCTAAGCGCTGACGCTGCACTCGCGCTCGCTGCTCTACTGCGCTGCTATTTATTCAGGGGTTGTCTGACGCTGCGCTGCGCTGGTCTGCGCTGCGCTGTCTGTGTTGCTACGCTGCCTCCCGCTGCGCTGCGCTGCGCTGCGCTGCGTTGACTGCGCTGCGCTGCGCTGATCTCAGCCTGGCGCTGCGCTGCTTCTCGCCAGAAGACGCTGCGCTCGCGCTGCCTGCGCACAAGGACTCCGCTGCTCAGGACGCTGCACTGCTGCGCTGTAACGCTGCGCTGCGCTGCGCTGCGCCACGCTGCACTACACTGCCCGGACGCTGCACTGCGCCTGCGCTGCGCCGCTGCGGACGCCGCGCTGCCCGCTGCAACGCTGCCGCTGCGCTGCTGCGGACGCTGCGCTGCGCTGCCCGTCGCACTGCTGCGCTGCCCTGCCTGCGCGCGCTGCGCTGCACTGTGCGCTGCGCTGCACTGCGCTGCGCTGCGCTGCGCTGCACTGCGCTCGCTACGGCGCTGCTGCTGCCTGCGCTGCACTGCCTGCGCTGCGCACTGCCACTGCACTGCTGACGCTGCACTCTGCCACTGCACCATCACTGCACTGCGCTGCACTGTACTGACGCTGCCGCACGCTGCACCACGCTGCTCTGCCCTGCAATGCTGACTCTGCGCGCTGCTCTGCCCGGACTGACGCTGCGCTGCGCTGCCACTCGCTGCTGCGCTGCTGGACGCTGCGCTGCACTGCGCTGCGCTGCGCGCTGTACGCTGCTCTGCTGCGCCGCTGCGCTGCGTTGCCCGTCTGCCTGCTGCTGCGCTGCGCTGCGCTGCTGCGCTGCGCTGCGCTGCCGCTGCGCTGCGCTGACGCTGCGCTGCTCTGCACTGCCGACGCTGCCTGCGCTGCGCTGCCGCTGCACTGCGCTGCGCTGCGCCACTGCGCTGCGCTGCGCTGCGCTGCGCTGCCTGCTGCGCTGCGCTGTTGCGCTGGGCATGCTGCACTGCGCTGCGCTGCGCTGCGCTGGACCGCTGCGCTGCTGCTGCGCTGCGCTGACGCTGCGCTGCCCGCTGCGCTGCGCTGCGCTGCGCTGCGCTGCGCTGCGCTGCGCTGCGCTGCGCTGCGCTGCACTGCGCTGCTGCGCTGCGGCTGCTGCTGCGCTGCGCTGCTGCTGGCTGCGCTGCGCTCGCTGCTCACCGCTGCGCTGCGCTGCCTGCTCTGCTCTGCGCGCGCTGCCCGCTGCACTGGCTGCTGCGCTGCGCTGCGCTGCGCTGCGCTGCACTGCGCTGGCGCTGCGCACTAGCTCGCCGCGCTGCGCTGCGCTGCGCTGCGCTGCTGCGCTGCTGCGCTGCGCTGCGCTGTCGCTGACGCTGCGCTGCGCTGCGCTGCGCTGATCGCTGCGCTGCGCTGCGCTTCGCTGCGCTGCGCTGCTGCGCTGCGCTGCGCTGCGCTGCGCTGCATCTCGCTGCGCTGCGCTGCGCTGCGCTGCGCGCTGCGCGCTGCGCGCTGCGCTGCGCTGGCTGCTGCGCTGCGCTGTTGCGCTGCACTGCGCTGCTGCGCTGATCGCTGCTGCGCTGCGCTGCGCGCTGCGCTGCGCTGCGCTGCGCGCTGCGCTGCTGCGCTGCGCTGCTGCGCTGCGCTGCGCTGACGCTGCGCTGCGCTGCTGCGCTGCTGCTGCGCTGCGCTGCTGCGCTGCTGCTGCGCTGCGCTGCTGCGCTGCGCTGCGCTGCGCTGCGCTGCGCTGCGCTGCACTGCGCTGACGCTGCGCTGCGCTGCGCTGCGCTGCGCTGTGCGCTGCGCTGCGCTGCGCGCTGCGCTGCGCTGCGCTGCTGCGCTGCGCTGCGCTGCGCTGCGCTGCTGCGCTGCGCTGCGCTGCACGCTGCGCTGCGCTGCGCTGCGCTGCTGCGCTGCGCTGCGCTGCTGCGCTGCGCTGCGCTGCTGCTGCTGCGCTGCTGCGCTGCGCTGCGCTTGCTGCGCTGCGCTGCTGCGCTGCGCTTGCTGCGCTGCGCTGCGCTGCGCTGCGCTGCGCTGCGCTGCTGCGCTGCGCTGCGCTGCACTGCGCTGCGCTGCGCTGCGCTGCGCTGCGCTGCGCTGCGCTGCGCTGCGCTCTGCGCTGCGCTGCGCTGCGCTGCGCTGCGCTGCGCTGCGCTGTGCTGACGCTGCGCTGCGCTGTCGCGCTGCGCTGCGCTGCGCTGCGCTGCGCTGCGCTGCGCTGCGCTGCGCTGCGCTGCGCTGCGCTGCGCTGCGCTGCGCTGCGCTGCGCTGCTGCGCTGCGCTGCGCTGCGCTGCGCTGCCCGCTGCGCTGCTGCTGCGCTGCGCTCGCTGCGCTGCGCTGCGCCCTGCGCTGCGCTGCGCTGCGCTGACTCGCTGCGCGCTGCGCTGCGCTGCGCTGCGCTGCGCTGCGCTGCGCTGCGCTGCTGCTGCGCTGCGCTGCTGCTGTCCGCTGCACTGCGCTGCGCTGCGCTGCCCTGCGCTGCGCTGCGCTGCGCTGCGCTGCGCTGCGCTGCGCTGCGCTGCGCTGATCGCTGCGCTGCGCTGCGCTGCTGCGCTGCGCTGCGCTGCGCTGCCCGCTGCGCTGCGCTGCGCTGCGCTGCCATGCGCTGCGCTGTACTGCGCTGCGCTGCGCTGTCGCTGCGCTGCTGCTGCGCTGCGCTGCGCTGCGCTGCGCTGCGCTGCTGCCTGCGCTGCGCTGCGCTGCGCTGCGCTGCCCGCTGCGCTGCGCTGCGCTGCGCTGCGCTGCGCTGCGCTGCCGCTCGCCTGCGCTGCGCTGCGCTGCCCGCTGCCTGTGCGCTGCGCTGCGCTGCGCTGCGCTGCGCTGCTGCTCATCTGCGCTGCGCTGCGCTGCCGCTGCGCTGCGCTGCTGCGCTGCGCTGCCGCTGCGCTGCGCTGCGCTGCGCTGCGCTGCGCTGCGCTGCTCTGACGCTGCGCTGCGCTGCGCTGCGCTGCGCTGCTGACGCTGCGCTGCGCTGCGCTGCGCTGCGCTGCGCTGCGCTGCGCTGCGCTGCGCTGCGCTGCGCTGCGCTGCCGCTGCGCTGCGCTGCGCTGCGCTGCTGCTGCTCTGCGCTGCTGCTGCGTGCTGCTGCGCTGCGCTGCGCTGCGCTGCGCTGCGCTGCGCTGCGCTGCGCTGCGCTGCCCGCTGCGCTGCGCTGCCGCTGCGCTGCGCTGCGCTGCGCTGCTGCGCTGACGCTGCGCTGCGCTGCGCTGCGCTGCTGACGCTGCGCTGCGCTGCGCTGCGCTGCGCTGCTGCGCTGCGCTGCGCTGCGCTGCGCTGCGCTGCGCTGCGCTGCGCTGCGCTGCGCTGCGCTGCGCTGCGCTGCGCTGCGCTGCCTGCGCTGCGCTGCTGCTGCGCTGCGCTGCGCTGCGCTGCGCTGCTGCGCTGCGCTCACGCTGCGCTGCTGCGCTGCGCTGCGCTGCGCTGCGCTGCTGCGCTGCGCTGCGCTGCTGCGCTGCGCTGCGCTGCGCTGCGCTGCGCTGCGCTGCGCGCGCTGCTGCGCTGCGCTGCGCTGCGCTGCGCTGCCGCTGCGCTGCGCGCTGCGCTGCGCTGCGCTGCGCTGCGCTGCGCTGCGCTGCGCTGCTCTGCGCTGCGCTGCCGCTGCGCTGCGCTGCGCTGCGCTGCGCTGCGCTGCGCGCTGCGCTGCTGCGCTGCGCTGCGCTGCTGCGCTGCGCTGCGCTGCACTGCGCTGCGCTGCGCTGCGCTGCGTCTGCGCTGCGCTGCGCTGCGCTGCGCTGCACGCTGCGCTGCTGCTGCGCTGCGCTGCGCTGCCTGCGCTGCGCTGCGCTGCGCTGCGCTGCGCTGCGCTGCGCTGCGCTGCGCTGCGCTGCGCTGCGCTGCGCTGCTGCTGCGCTGCATGCGCTGCGCTGCGCTGCGCTGCGCTGCTCTGCGCTGCGCTGCGCTGCGCTGCGCTGCGCTGCGCTGCGCTGCGCTGCGCTGCGCTGCGCTATCGCTGCGCTGCGCTGCGCTGCGCTGCGCTGCGCTGCGCTGCGCTGCGCTGCGCTGCGCTGCGCTGCGCTGCGCTGCGCTGCGCTGCTGCGCTGCGCTGCGCTGCGCTGCGCTGCGCTGCGCTGCGCCGCTGCGCTGCGCTGCGCTGCACTGCTGCGCTGCGCTGCGCTGGACGCTGCTGCGCTGCGCTCTGCGCTGCGCTGACGCTGACGCTGCGCTGCGCTGCCGCGCTGCGCTTTGCTGCGCTGCCGCTGCGCTGCGCTGCGCTGCGCTGCGCTGCGCTACGCTGCGCTGCGCTGCTGCGCTGCGCTGCGCTGCGCTGCGCTGCTGCGCTGCTGCGCTGGACGCTGCGCTGCCGTCTGCGCTGCTGCCCTGCGCTGCCTGCGCTGCGCTGCGCTGCTGCTGACCTGCCTGCGCTGCGCTGCGCTGCCCTGCGCTGCTGCTGCTGCGCTGCGCTGCTGCGCTGCCCTGCGCTGCGCTGCAATGCTGCGCTGCCGCTGCGCTGCGCCGCTGCACTGCGCTGCGCTGCGCTGCTGCTGCGCTGCGCTGCTGCGCTGCGCTGCGCTGCGCTGCGCTGCGCTGCGCTGCGCTGCGCTGCGGACTGCGCTGCGCTGCGCTGCGCTGCGCTGCGCTGCGCTGCGCTGCGCTGCGCTGCGCTGCGCTGCTGCGCTGCGCTGCGCTGCGCTGCGCTGCTGCACGCTGCGCTGCGCTGCGCTGCGCTGCACTGCTGCGCTGCGCGCTGCGCTGCGCTGCGCTGCGCTGCTGCTGACGCTGCGCTGCGCTGCGCTGCGCTGCGCTGCGCTGCGCTGCGCTGCGCTGCGCTGCTGCGCTGCACTGCGCGCGCTGCGCTGCGCTGCGCTGCGCTGCGCTGCGCTGCTGCGCTGCGCTGCGCTGCGCTGCTGCGCTGCGCTGCGCTGCGCTGCGCTGCGCTGCTGCTGCGCTGCTGCGCTGCGCTGCGCTGCGCTGCGCTGCGCTGCGCTGCGCTGCGCTGCGCTGCGCTGCTGCGCTGCGCTGCGCTGCGCTGCGCTGCGCTGCGCTGCGCTGCTGCGCTGCGCTGCGCTGCGCTGCGCTGCGCCTGCGCTGCGCTGCGCTGCGCTGCGCTGACGCTGCGCTGCTGCTGCGCTGCTCTGCGCTGCTGCTGCGCTGCGCTGCGCTGCCTGCGCTGCGAGCTGCGCTATCTGCGCTGCGCTGCGCTGCGCTGCGCTGCGCTGCGCTGCGCTGCGCTGCGCTGCGCTGCGCTGCGCTGCTGCTGCGCTGACGCTGCGCTGCGCTGCGCTGACGCTGCGCTGCGCTGCGCTGCGCTGCGCTGCGCTGCGCTGCGCTGCGCTGCGCTGCGCTGCGCTGCGCTGCGCTGCGCTGCGCTGCTGCTGACGCTGCGCTGCGCTGCGCTGCCGCTGCGCTGCGCTGCGCTGCGCTGCGCTGCGCTGCGCTGCGCTGCGCTGCGCTGCGCTGACGCTGCTGCGCTGCGCTGCGCTGCGCTGCGCTGCGCTGCTCTGCGCTGCGCTGCGCTGCGCTGCGCTGTCTGCGCTGCGCTGACGCTGCGCTGCTGCTGCGCTGCGCTGCGCTGCGCTGCGCTGCGCTGCTGTGCGCTGCGCTGCGCTGCGCTGCGCTGCGCTGCGCTGCGCTGCGCTGCGCTGCGCTGCGCTGCGCTGCTGCTGCGCTGCGCTGCGCTGCGCTGCGCTGCGCTGCGCTGCGCTGCGCTGCGCTGCGCTGCGCTGCGCTGCGCTGCGCGCTGCGCTGCGCTCGCTGCGCTGCGCTGCGCTGCTGCGCTGCGCTGCGCTGCGCTGCGCTGCGCTGCGCTGCGCTGCGCTGCGCTGCTGCGCCGCTGCACTGCGCTGCGCTGCGCTGCGCTGCGCTGCGCTGCGCTGCGCTGCGCTGCGCTGCGCTGCGCTGCGCTGCGCTGACGCTGCTGCGCTGCGCTGCGCTGCTGCGCTGCGCTGCGCTGCGCTGCGCTGCGCTGCGCTGCGCTGCGCTGCGCTGCTGCTGCGCTGCGCTGCTGCTGCGCTGCGCTGCGCTGCGCTGCGCTGCTGCTACGCTGCCTGCGCTGCGCTGCGCTGCGCTGCGCTGCGCTGCGCTGCGCTGCGCTGCGCTGCGGACGCTGCGCTGCTGCTGACGCTGCGCTGCGCTGCGCTGCGCTGCGCTGCGCTGCGCTGCGCTGCGCTGCGCTGCGCTGCGCTGCGCTGCGCTGCGCTGCGCTGCGCTGCGCTGCGCTGCGCTGCGCTGCGCTGCGCTGCGCTGCGCTGCGCTGCGCTGCGCTGCGCTGCGCTGCGCTGCGCTGCGCTGCGCTGCGCTGCGCTGCGCTGCGCTGCGCTGCGCTGCGCTGCGCTGCGCTGCGCTGCGCTGCGCTGCGCTGCGCGCTGCGCTGCGCTGCGCTGCGCTGCGCTGCGCTGCGCTGCGCTGCGCTGCGCTGCGCTGCGCTGCCGCTGCGCTGCGCTGCTGCTGCGCTGCGCTGCGCTGCGCTGCGCTGCGCTGCGCTGCGCTGCGCTGCGCTGCGCTGCGCTGCGCTGCGCTGCGCTGCGCTGCGCTGCGCTGCGCTGCGCTGCGCTGCTGCTGCTGCGCTGCGCTGCGCTGCGCTGCGCTGCTGCGCTGCGCTGCGCTGCGCTGCGCTGCGCTGCGCTGCGCTGCGCTGCTGCTGCGCTGCGCTGCGCTGCGCTGCGCTGCGCTGCGCTGCGCTGCGCTGCGCTGCGCTGCGCGCTGCGCTGCGCTGCTGCGCGCATGCGCTGCTGCTGCTGCTGCGCTGCGCTGCTGCGCTGCTGCTGCGCTGCGCTGCGTCGCTGCGCTGCGCTGCTGCTGCTGCGCTGCGCTGCTGCTGCGCTGCGCTGCGCCTGCGCTGCGCTAATGCGCTGCTGCGCTGCGCTGCGCGCTGTTGCGCTGCGCTGCGCTGCTTGCTGCGCTGCGCTGCGCTGCGCTGCGCTGCTGCGCTGCGCTGCGCTGCTGCTGCGCTGCTGCGCTGCGCTGCCTGCGCTGCGCTGCGCTGCTGCTCTGCGCTGCGCGCGCTGCTGCGCTGCGCTGCGCTGCGCTGCGCTGCGCGCGCTGCTGCGCTGCGCTGCGCTGCGCTGCGCTGCTGCTGCGCTGCGCTGCCCGCTGCGCTGCTGCGCTGCGCTGCGCCGCTGCGCTGCGCTGCGCTGCGCTGTCGCTGCGCTGCGCTGCGCTGCCCTCTGCGCTGCGCTGCGCTGCGCTGCTGCTCTGCTCTGCGCTGCGCTGCGCTGCGCTGCGCTGCGCTGCGCTGCTGCTGCGCTGCGCTGCGCTGCGCTGCGCTGCTGCTGCACGCTGCGCTGCGCTGCTGCGCTGCGCTGCGCTGCGCTGCGCTGCGCTGCGCTGCGCTGCGCTGCTGCGCTGCGCTGCGCTGCGCTGTTCTGCTGCTGCGCTGCGCTGCGCTGCGCTGCGCTGCGCTGCACTGCTGCTGCGCTGCGCTACGCTGCGCTGCGCTGCGCTGCTGCGCTGCGCTGCGCTGCGCTGCTGCTGCGCTGCGCTGCGCTGCGCTGCGCTGCGCTGCGCTATCTGCGCTGCTGCGCTGCGCTGCGCTGCGCTGCGCTGCGCTGATCTGCGCTGCGCTCTGCGCTGCGCTGCGCTGCGCTGCGCTGCTGCGCTGCGCTGCTGCTCTGCTGCGCTGCGCTGCGCTGCGCTGCGCTGCGCTGCGCTGCGCTGCGCTGCGCTGCGCTGCGCTGCGCTGCTCACTGCTGCGCTGCGCTGCGCTGCGCTGCTGCGCTGCTCTGCGCTGCTCTGCGCTGCTGCGCTGCGCTGCGCTGCGCTGCGCTGCGCTGCTGCTGCGCTGCGCTGCGCTGCGCTGCTGCGCTGCTGCTGCGCTGCGCTGCGCTGCTGCGCTGCGCTGCGCTGCTGCTGCGCTGCGCTGCGCTGCTGCGCTGCGCTGCGCTGCGCTGCGCTGCGCTGTGCTGCTGCTGCGCTGCTGCGCTGCGCTGCGCTGCGCTGCGCTGCGCTGCGCTGCGCTGCGCTGCTACGCGGACGCTGCTGCTGCGCTGCTGCTGCTGCTGCTCTGCGCTGCGCTGCGCTGCGCTGCGCTGCGCTGCGCTGCGCTGCGCTGCGCTGCGCGCACGCTGCTGCGCTGCGCTGCTGCGCTGCGCTGCGCTGCTGCTGCTGCGCTGCGCTGCGCTGCGCTGCGCTGCGCTGCTGCGCTGCGCGCGCTGCGCTGCTGCGCTGCGCTGCGCTGCGCTGCGCTGCGCTGCGCTGCTGCGCTGCGCTGCTGCGCTGCTCGCTGCGCTGCTGCTGCGCTGCGCTGCTGCTGCGCTGCGCTGCTGCGCTGCGCTGCGCTGCGCTGCTCTGCGCTGCGCTGCGCTGCGCTGCGCTGCCGCTGCGCTGCTGCTGCTGCTGCGCGCTCTGCTGGCTGCGCTGCGCTGCGCTGCGCTGCGCTGCTGCGCTGCGCTGCGCTGCTGCTGCGCTGCGCTGCGCTGCTGCTGCTGCGCTGCGCTGCGCTGCGCTGCGCTGCGCTGCGCTGCCGCTGCGCTGCGCTGCGCTGCGCTGCGCTGCTGCGCTGCGCTGCGCTGCTGCGCTGCGCTGCGCTGCGCTGCGCTGCTGCTGCGCTGCGCTGCGCTGCGCTGCTGCTGCGCTGCGCTGCGCTGCGCTGCGCTGCGCTGCGCTGCTGCTGCGCTGCTGCTGCGCTGCGCTGCGCTGCTGCTGCGCTGCGCTGCGCTGCGCTGCGCTGCGCTGCGCTGCGCTGCGCTGCGCTGCGCTGCGCTGCGCTGCGCTGCGCTGCGCTGCGCTGTGCTGCGCTGCGCTGCGCTGCGCTGCGCTGCGCTGCGCTGCGCTGCGCTGCGCTGCGCTGCGCTGCGCTGCGCTGCTGCTCTGCGCTGCGCTGCGCTGCGCTGCGCTGCGCTGCTGCGCTGCGCTGCGCTGCGCTGCGCTGCGCTGCTGCTGCGCTGCGCTGCGCTGCGCTGCGCTGCGCTGCGCTGCGCTGCGCGCTGACGCTGCGCTGCGCTGCGCTGCGCTGCCGCTGCTGCACTGCGCTGCGCTGCCGCTGCGCTGCGCTGCGCTACGCTGCGCTGCGCTGCGCTGCGCTGCTGCTGACGCTGCGCTGCGCTGCGCTGCGCTGCGCTGCGCCCACGCTGCGCTGCGCTGCGCTGCTCTGCGCTGCGCTGCGCTGCGCTGCGCTGCTCTGCTGCTGCGCTGCGCTGCCTGACGCTGCTCTGCGCTGCGCTGCTATCTGCGCTGACGCTGCGCTGCGCGCGCTGCATCTGCGCTGCGCTGCGCTGCGCTGCGCTGCGCTGCGCTGCGCTGCGCTGCGCTGCATCTGCGCTGCTCTGCGCTGCGCTGCTGCGCTGCGCTGCGCTGCGCTGCTGCTGCGCTGCTGCGCTGCGCTGCGCTGCTGCGCTGCGCTGCGCTGCGCTGCGCTGCGCTGCGCTGCGCTGCGCTGCGCTGCGCTGCGCTGCGCTGCGCTGCGCTGCTCTGCGCTGCGCTGCGCTGCGCTGCGCTGCGCTGCGCTGCTATCTGCGCTGCGCTGCGCTGCGCTGCGCTGCGCTGCGCTGCTGCGCTGCGCTGCGCTGCTCTGCTGCGCTGCGCTGCGCTGCGCTGCGCTGCGCTGCTGCGCTGCGCTGCGCTACGCTGCGCTGCGCTGCGCTGCGCTGCGAAGCGCTGCGCTGCGCTGCGCTGCGCTGCGCTGCTGTCTGCGCTGCTGCGCTGCGCGCTGCGCTGCGCTGCGCTGCGCTGCGCTGCGCTGCGCTGCGCTGCGCTGCGCTGCGCTGCGCTGCGCTGCGCTGCGCTGACGCTGCGCTGCGCTGCACTGCACGCTGCGCTGCGCTGCGCTTGCTGCGCTGCCGCTGCGCTGCGCTGCGCTGCGCTGACGCTGCGCTGCGCTGCGCTGACGCTGCGCTGCGCTGCGCTGCGCTGCGCTGACGCTGCGCTGCGCTGCGCTGCGCTGCGCTGCGCTGCGCTGCGCTGCGCTGCGCTGCGCTGCGCTGCGCTGCGCGCTTTCTGCGCTGCGCTGCGCTGCCGCTGCGCTGCTACGCTGCGCACTGCGCTGCGCTGCGCTGCGCTGACGCTGCGCTGTTGCTGCTGTTCTGCGCTGTTCGCGCTGCTGCGCTGCGCTGGCGCTGCGCTGCGCTGCGCTGCTCTGACGCTGCGCTGCGCTGCCGCTGCGCTGCGCTGCGCTGACGTTGCGCTGCGCTGCGCTGCGCTGCGCTGCACTGCACTCAATGATGCGCTGCTCTGCGCTGCGCTGCTGGACTGCGCTGCGCTGCGCTGCGCTGCGCTGCGCTGCGCTGCGCTGCGCTGCGCTGCGGCGCTGCGCTGCGCTGCGCTGCGCTGCGCTGCGCTGCGCTGCTGCGCTGCGCTGCGCTGCGCTGCGCTGCGCTGCGCTGCGCTGCGCTGCTGCACTGGTTGCGCTGCTCTGCGCTGCGCTGCGCTGACGCTGCGCTGCGCTGCGCTAAATCGCTGCTCTGCGCTGCGCTGCGCTGCGCTGCGCTGCGCTGCGCTCGACGCTGCGCTGCGCTGCGCTGCGCTGCGCTGCGCTGCTGCGCTGCGCTGCGCTGCGCTGCGCTGCGCTGCGCTGGCGCTGCTGCGCTGCGCTGCGCTGCGCTGCGCTGCTGCGCTGCGCTGCTGCGCTGCGCTGCGCTGCGCTGAAACGCTGCGCTGCGCTGCGCTGCGCTGCGCTGTCTGCGCTGCGCTGCGCTGACGCTGCGCTGCGCTGACGCTGCGCTGCGCTGAAACGCTGCGCTGCGCTGCGCTGCACTGCGCTGCGCTGCGCTGCGCTGGCGCTGCGCTGCGCTGCGCTGCGCTGCGCTGCGCTGCGCTGCGCTGCGCTGCGCTGCGCTGCGCTGCGCTGCGCTGACGCTGCTGCTGCGCTGACGCTGCGCTGCGCTGCGCTGCGCTGGCTGCTGCGCTGCGCTGCGCTGCGCTGCGCTGCGCTGCACTGACGCTGCGCTGCGCTGCGCTGCGCTGCTGCGCTGCGCTGCGCTGCGCTTCTGAGCGCTGCGCTGCGCTGCTGCGCTGCGCTGCGCTGCGCGCTGCGCTGCGCTGCGCTGCCGCTGCGCTGCGCTGCGCTGCGCTGCGCTGCGCTGCGCTGCGCTGCGCTGCACGCTGCGCTGCGCTGCGCTACGCTGCGCACGCTTGCTGCGCTGCGCTGCAGCTGCGCTGCGTGCCTGGCCTGCGCTGCGCTGCGCTGCGCTGCGCTGCGCGATGCGCTGCGCTGCGCTGACGCTGCGCTGCGCTGCGCTGCGCTGCTGCGCTGCGCTGCGCTGCGTTGCGCTGCGCTGCGCTGCACTCTCTGCGCTTTGCTGCGCTGCGCGCTGCGCTGCGCTGCGCTGCTCTGCGCTGCGCTGCGCTTGCTGCTGGCGCTGCGCTGCGCTGACGCTGCGCTGACGCTGCGCTGCGCTGGCGCTGCGCTGCGCTGCTGCGCTGCGCTGCGCTGCGCTCATCTGCGCTGGCCGCTGGCGTCTGCGCTGCGCTGCGCTGCGCTGCGCTGACGCTGCGCTGCGCTGGCGCTGCGCTGCGCTGCGCTGGCGCTGCGCTGCGCTATCTGCGCTGCGCTGCGCTGCGCTGCGCTGCGCTGACGCTGCGCTGCGCTGCGCTGTCTGCGCTGCGCTGGGCTGCTGCGCTGCGCTGCGCTGGCGCTGCGCTGCTGCGCTGATCTGCGCTGCGCTGACGCTGCGCTGCGCTGCGCTGCGCTGACGCTGTCTGCGCTGCGCTGCGCTGCGCTGCGCTGCCGCTGGCGCTGCGCTGCGCTGCGCTGCTGCTGCGCTGCGCTGCGCTGCGCTGCTGCGCTGCGCTGCGCTGCGCTGCGCTGCGCTGACGCTGCGCTGCGCTGCGCTGCGCTGCGCTGCGCTGCGCTGCGCTGACGCTGCGCTGCGCTGCGCTGCGCGCTGACGCTGCGCTGCGCTGCGCTGCTGCTGCTGCGCTGCGCTGCGCTGGCTGCGCTGCGCTGCGCTGACGCTGCGCTGCGCTGGCGCTGCGCTGACGCTGCGCTGCGGTTAACGCTGCGCTGCGCTGCAACTGCGCTGCGCTGCGCTGCGCTGCCTGGTCCGCGCTTTCACGCTGCGCTGCGCTGCTCCTGCGCTGCGCTGATAGCTGCGCTGCGCTGCTTCCTGACGCTGCGCTGCGCTGTTACGCTGGCTGCTCTCTCTGGTCCCAGGCTTTGGGATAGTTAAAGGCTGTCGCAGCTGGTCCCATGGGCTTAAGGCTGTCTGGTGCCTAGGCTCTGCAACCATGCGCTGGGACGCTGCGCTGTACTGTGAACCTACAGCTGGGACTGACGCTGCGCTGTTCGCTGCGCTGCTGAACCATGCAGCTGGCGCTGTAGTGTTCAATGGTGCTCTGAACCATACAGCTGGGACCAGAGTAGTCTTCGCTAGTACTGTGAACCATACAGCTGGGACTGTAGTGTTCGCTGGTACGCTGAACCATACAGCTGGGACTAGAGTAGTGTTCTGGCGCTGAACCTACAGCTGGGACTAGGTAGTGTTCACTAGACTGCACACAGCTGGGACTAGAGTAGTGTTCAATGGTGCTGATCTGAACTGCACAGCTGGGACTAGAGTAGTGTTCACTGCAGCTGCTGCTGAACTATACAGCTGGGACTAGAGTAGTGTTCAATCAGGGCAGGACTGAAGCTGGGACTGGTAGTGTTCAATAGACTGTGAACCACTACTGCTGGGACTACACTAGTGTTCAACTGGGCACACTATACAGCTGGACAACACACTACACTAACACTACACAACACTGAACCATACAGCTGGGACTAGAGTAATGTTCAATGTACTGTGAACCTACACACACTACAGCTGGGACTAGGTAGTGTTCTCACTACACTGAACCTAACACAGCTGGGACTAGTACAGTGTTCACTACACTGAACACTACACTGGGACTACACACACTGTTCAACTAGACTGTGAACCTACAGCTGGGACTACACTACACTACACAAATGAAGGCTGTCTCTCCAGTGCCTCCTGGTCCTGGCTTTGGGAGTGTTAAAGGCTGTCTCTCCATGCCTCCTAGAGTAGTGTTCCTAGGAACCTACAGCTGGGACTAGGTAGTGTTCAGGCTGTCTCTCAACTTCAGCTGGACTAGGCTTTGGGGTAGTTAAGGCTGTCTCTCCATGCCTCCTGGTCCTAGGCTTTGGGATAGTTAAAGGCTGTCTCTCCATGCTTCCTGGTCCTAGGCTTTGGGATAGTTAAAGGCTGTCTCTCCATGCTTCCTGGTCCTAGGCTTTGGGATAGTTAAAGGATGTCTCTCCATGCTTCCTGGTCCTAGGCTTTGGGATAGTTAAAGGCTGTAAACCTCCAGCTGGGACTGGTCCTAGGCTTTGGGATAGTTGTGAACCAACAGCTGGGACTAGAGTAGTGTTCAATAGCTGTCTGTCCAACCATACAGCTGGGACCAGAGTAGTGTTCAATAGTACTGTGAACCATACAGCTGGGACTAGAGTAGTGTTCAATAGTACTGTGAACCATACAGCTGGGACTAGAGTAGTGTTCAATAGTACTGTGAACCACACAGCTGGGACTAGAGTAGTGTTCAATAGTACTGTGAACCATACAGCTGGGACTAGAGTAGTGTTCAATAGTACTGTGAACCACACAGCTGGGACTAGAGTAGTGTTCAATAGTACTGTGAACCACACAGCTGGGACTAGAGTAGTGTTCAATAGTACTGTGAACCATACAGCTGGGACTAGAGTAGTGTTCAATAGTACTGTGAACCATACAGCTGGGACTAGAGTAGTGTTCAATAGTACTGTCAACCATACAGCTGGGACTAGAGTAGTGTTCAATAGTACTGTGAACCACACAGCTGGGACTAGGTAGTGTTCAATAGTACTGAACCATACAGCTGGGACTAGAGTAGTGTTCAATAGTACTGTGAACCACACAGCTGGGACTAGAGTAGTGTTCAATAGTACTGTGAACCACACAGCTGGGACTAGAGTAGTGTTCAATAGTACTGTGAACCATACAGCTGGGACTAGAGTAGTGTTCAATAG
>NW_024608212.1:0-25000 GCF_018296145.1 Oncorhynchus tshawytscha
ATTGTAGTGTTGTAGTGTTGTAGTGTGGTAGTTGTTACTCTGTAGTGTTGTAGTGTTGTAGTGTTGTTACTCTGTTGTAGTGTTGTAGTGTTGTTACTGTTGTAGTGTTGTTACTCTGTAGTGTAGTGTTGTAGTGTTGTAGTGTTGTAGTGTTGTAGTGTTGTTACTCTGTAGTGTAGTGTTGTAGTGTTGTAGTGTTGTTTCTCTGTATTGTAGTGTTGTAGTGTTGTAGTGTTGTAGTGTTGTTACTCTGTATTGTAGTGTTGTAGTGTTGTAGTGTTGTAATGTTGTTACTCTGTATTTTAGTGTTGTAGTCTTGTAGTGTTGTAGTGTTACTCTGTGTTGTAGTGTTGTAGTGTTGTAGTGCTGTAGTGGTGTAGTGTTGTAGTGTTGTAATGTTGTAGTGTTGTAATGTTGTTACTCTGTATTGTTGTGTTGTAGTGTTGTAATGTTGTAGTGTTGAAATGTTATTACTCTGTATTGTAGTGTTGTGGTGTTGTAGTGTTGTAATGTTGTAATGTTGTTACTCTGTATTGTAGTGTTGTGGTGTTGTAGTGTTGTAATGTTGTAATGTTGTTACTCTGTATTGTAGTGTTGTAGTGTTGGAGTGTTACTCTGTATTGTAGTGTTGTAGTGTTGTAGTGTTGTAGTGTTGTTACTCTGTATTGTAGTGTTGTAGTGCTGTAGTATTGTAGTGGTACTCTGTATTGTAGTGTTGTTAATCTGTCTTGTAGTGTTGTAGTGTTGTTACTCTGTAGTGTTGTTACTCTGCAGTGTAGTGTTGTAGTGTTGTAGTGTTGTTACTCTGTAGTGAAGTGTTGTAGTGTTGTAGTGTTGTAGTGTTGTTACTCTGTAGTGTAGTGTTGTAGTGTTGTAGTGTGGTAGTATTGTAGTGTACTCTGTATTGTAGTGTTGTAGTGTTGTAGTGTTGTAGTGTTGTTACTCTGTATTGTAGTGTTGAAGTCTTGTAGTGTTGTTACTCTGTGTTGTAGTGTTACTCTGTATTGTAGTGTTGTTACTCTGTATTGTAGTGTTGTAGTGTTGTAATGTTGTAGTGATGTAGTGTTGTAGTGTTGTCATGTTGTAATGTTGTTACTCTGTAGTGTAGTGTTGTAGTGTGGTAGTATTGTAGTGTACTCTGTATTGTAGTGTTGTAGTGTTGTTACTCTGTGTTGTAGTGTTGTTACTCTGTATTGTAGTGTTGTAGTGTTGTTACTCTGTGTTGTAGTGTTGTTACTCTGTATTGTAGTGTTGTAGTGTTGTAGTGTTGTTACTCTGTGTTGTAGTGTTGTTACTCTGTATTGTAGTGTTGTAGTGTTGTAATGTTGTTACTCTGTGTTGCAGTGTTGTAGTGTTGTAGTGTTGTAGTGTTACTCTGTGTTGTAGTGCTGTAGTGCTGTAGTGTTGTAATGTTGTAGTGTTGTAATGTTGTTACTCTGTATTGTAGTGTTGTAGTGCTGTAGTGCTGTAGTGTTGTAATGTTGTAGTGTTGTAATGTTGTTACTCTGTCTTGTAGTGTTGTAGTGTTGTTACTCTGTCTTGTAGTGTTGTAGTGTTGTTACTCTGTGTTGTAGTGTTGTAGTGTTGTAGTGTTGTTATTCTGTGTTGTAGTGTTGTAGTGTTGTTACTCTGTGTTGTAGTGTTGTAGTGTTGTTACTCTGTGTTGTAGTGTTGTAGTGTTGTTACTCTGTGTTGTAGTGTTGTAGTGTTGTTACTCTGTATTGTAGTGCTGTAGTGTTGTAGTGTTGTAGTGCTGTAGTGTTGTAGTGTTGTAGTGCTGTAGTGTTGTAGTGTTGTAGTGATGTTACTCTGTGTTGTAGTGTTGTAGTGTTGTTACTCTGTAGTGTAGTGTTGTAGTGTGGTAGTATTGTAGTGTACTCTGTATTGTAGTGTTGTAGTGTTGTAGTGTTGTTACTCTGTATTGTTGTGTTGTAGTGTTGTAATGTTGTTACTCTGTAGTGTAGTTTTGTAGTGTTGTTACTCTGTGTTGTAGTGTTGTAGTGTTGTTACTCTGTATTGTAGTGTTGTTACTCTGTGTTGTAGTGTTGTTACTCTGTGTTGTAGTGTTGTAGTGTTGTTACTCTGTGTTGTAGTGTTGTAGTGTTGTAGTGTTGTTACTCTGTGTTGTAGTGTTGTAGTGTTGTTACTCTGTATTGTAGTGTTGTTACTCTGTGTTGTAGTGTTGTTACTCTGTGTTGTATTGTTGTAGTGTTGTAGTGTTGTAGTGTTGTAGTGTTGTTACTCTGTGTTGTAGTGTTGTAGTGCTGTAGTGTTACTCTGTGTTGTAGTGTTGTAGTGTTGTAGTGTTACTCTGTATTGTAGTGTTGTGGTGTTGTCGTGTTGTTACTCTGGTCTAAATCTCTATGTGTCTGTCTGGTCTAACTCTCTGTCTGGTCTAACTCTCTATGTGTCTGTCTGGTCTAACTCTCTATGTGTCTGTCTGGTCTAACTCTCTATGTGTCTGTCTGGTCTAACTCTCTATGTATCTGTCTGGTCTAACTCTCTATGTGTCTGTCTGGTCTAACTCTCTATGTGTCTGTCTGGTCTAACTCTCTATGTGTCTGTCTGGTCTAACTCTCTATGTGTCTGTCTGGTCTAACTCTCTGTCTGGTCTAACTCTCTATGTGTCTGTCTGGTCTAACTCTATGTGTCTGTCTGGTCTAACTCTATGTGTCTGTCTGGTCTAACTCTCTATGTGTCTGTCTGGTCTAACTCTCTATGTGTCTGTCTGGTCTAAATCTCTGTCTGGTCTAACTCTCTATGTGTCTGTCTGGTCTAACTCTCTGTCTGGTCTAACTCTATGTGTCTGTCTGGTCTAACTCTCTATGTGTCTGTCTGGTCTAACTCTCTATGTGTCTGTCTGGTCTAACTCTCTGTCTGGTCTAACTCTCTATGTGTCTGTCTGGTCTAACTCTCTGTCTGGTCTAACTCTATGTGTCTGTCTGGTCTAACTCTCTGTCTGGTCTAACTCTCTATGTGTCTGTCTGGTCTAACTCTATGTGTCTGTCTGGTCTAACTCTATGTGTCTGTCTGGTCTAACTCTCTACCAGTGTTGTAGTGTTGTAGTGTTTGTAGTGTTGTTACTCTGTGTTGTAGTGTTGTAGTGTTGTTACTCTGCGTTGTAGTGTTGTAGTGTTGTAGTGTTTGTAGTGTTGTTACTCTGTGTTGTAGTGCTGTAGTGTTGTAGTGTTGTAGTGTTGTTACTCTGTGTTGTAGTGTTGTAGTGTTGTAGTGTTGTAGTGTTGTTACTCTGTATTGTAGTGTTGTAGTGTTGTTACTCTGTATTGTAGTGTTGTAGTGTTGTAGTGTTGTCGTGTTGTAGTGCTGTAGTGTTGTAGTGCTGTAGTGTTTGCAGTGCTGTAGTGTTTGTAGTGCTGTAGTGTTGTAGTGCTGTAGTGTTGTAGTGTTGTAGTGCTGTAGTGTTGTAGTGTTGTAGTGCTGTAGTGTTGTAGTGTTGTAGTGATGTTACTCTGTGTTGTAGTGTTGTAGTGTTGTAGTGTTGTAGTGTTACTCTGTGTTGTAGTGTTGTAATGTTGTAGTGTTGTAATGTTGTTACTCTGTATTGTAGTGTTGTAGTGTTGTAATGTTGTAGTGTTGTAATGTTGTTACTCTGTGTTGTAGTGTTGTAGTGTTGTTACTCTGTATTGTAGTGATGTAGTGTTGTAGTGTTGTAATGTTGTTACTCTGTAGTGTAGTGTTGTAGTGTTGTAGTGTTGTTACTCTGTGTGTAGTGTTGTAGTGTTGTAGTGTGGTAGTATTGTGGTGTACTCTGTATTGTAGTGTTGTAGTGTTGTAGTGTTGTTACTCTGTAGTGTAGTGTTGTAGTGTTGTAGTGTGGTAGTAGTGTGGTGTACTCTGTATTGTAGTGTTGTTACTCTGTATTGTAGTGTTTTAGTGTTGTTACTCTGTGTTGTAGTGTTGTAGTGTGGTAGTATTGTAGTGTTGTTACTCTGTGTTGTAGTGTTGTAGTGTGGTAGTATTGTAGTGTTACTCTGTATTGTAGTGTTGTTACTCTGTAGTGTAGTGTTGTAGTGTTGTTACTCTGTGTTGTAGTGTTGTAGTGTGGTAGTATTGTAGTGTTGTTACTCTGTGTTGTAGTGTTGTAGTGTTGTTACTCTGTGTTGTAGTGTTGTAGTGTGGTAGTATTGTAGTGTTGTTACTCTGTATTGTAGTGTTGTAGTATTGTAGTGTTGTAGTGTTGTAGTGTTGTCATGTTGTTACTCTGTAGTGTAGTGTTGTAGTGTGGTAGTATTGTAGTGTTGTTACTCTGTAGTGTAGTGTTGTAGTGTTGTAGTGTTGTTACTCTGTATTGTTGTGTTGTAGTGTTGTTACTCTGTATTGTTGTGTTGTAGTGTTGTTACTCTGTATTGTAGTGTTGTAGTGTTGTAATGTTGTTACTCCGCATTGTTGTGTTGTAGTGTTGTAGTGTTGTTACTCTGTATTGTTGTGTTGTAGTGTTGTTACTCTGCATTGTAGTCTTGTAGTGTTGTAATGTTGTTACTCTGGTCTAAATCTCTATGTGTCTGTCTGGTCTAACTCTCTGTCTGGTCTAACTCTCTGTCTGGTCTAACTCTCTATGTGTCTGTCTGGTCTAACTCTCTATGTGTCTGTCTGGTCTAACTCTCTGTCTGGTCTAACTCTCTATGTGTCTGTCTGGTCTAACTCGCTATGTGTCTGTCTGGTCTAACTCTATGTGTCTGTCTGGTCTAACTCTCTGTCTGGTCTAACTCTCTATGTGTCTGTCTGGTCTAACTCTCTGTCTGGTCTAACTCTCTATGTGTCTGTCTGGTCTAACTCTATGTGTCTGTCTGGTCTAACTCTCAATGTGTCTGTCTGGTCTAACTCTCTATGTGTCTGTCTGGTCTAACTCTCTATGTGTCTGTCTGGTCTAACTCTATGTGTCTGTCTGGTCTAACTCTATGTGTCTGTCTGGTCTAACTCTCTACCAGTGTTGTAGTGTTGTAGTGTTTGTAGTGTTGTTACTCTGTGTTGTAGTGCTGTAGTGTTGTAGTGTTGTTACTCTGTGTTGTAGTGCTGTAGTGTTGTAGTGTTGTAGTGTTGTAGTGTTGTACTGCTGTAGTGTTGTAGTGTTGTTACTCTGTGTTGTAGTGCTGTAGTGCTGTAGTGTTGTTACTCTGTATTGTAGTGTTGTAGTGTTGTTACTCTGTATTGTAGTGTTGTAGTGTTGTAGTGTTGTTACTCTGTGTTGTAGTGTTGTAGTGTTGTTACTCTGTGTTGTAGTGTTGTAGTGTTGTTACTCTGTGTTGTAGTGTTGTAGTGTTGTTACTCTGTGTTGTAGTGTTGTAGTGCTGTAGTGTTTGTAGTGCTGTAGTGTTGTAGTGCTGTAGTGTTGTAGTGTTGTTACTCTGTGTTGTAGTGTTGTAGTGTTGTAGTGTTGTAGTGTTGTTACTCTGTATTGTAGTGTTGTAGTGCTGTAGTGTTGTAGTGTTGTTACTCTGTATTGTAGTGTTGTAGTGCTGTAGTGTTGTAGTGTTGTAGTGCTATAGTGCTGTAGTGTTGTAGTGTTGTAGTGTTGTTACTCTGTATTGTAGTGTTGTAGTGCTGTAGTGTTGTAGTGTTGTAGTGCTATAGTGCTGTAGTGTTGTAGTGTTGTAGTGTTGTTACTCTGTATTGTAGTGTTGTAGTGCTGTAGTGCTATAGTATTGTAGTGTTGTAGTGTTGTAGTGTTGTAGTGTTGTAGTGCTATAGTGTTGTAGTGTTGTAGTGTTGTAGTGCTGTAGTGTTGTAGTGCTGTAGTGTTGTAATGTTGTAGTGCTGTAGTGTTGTAATGTTGTAGTGCTATAGTGTTGTAGTGTTGTAGTGCTGTAGTGTTGTAGTGCTGTAGTGCTATAGTGTTGTAGTGTTGTAGTGATGTAGTGTTGTAGTGCTATAGTGTTGTAGTGTTGTAGTGCTGTAGTGTTGCAGTGTTGTTACTCTGTATTGGTTGCTTAAATCAATGTGCAGCATCTGAAGAGGCAGAAAGCCCTCAGGCAAAATAATACCTGCCTACAGTCTGCCTGTGATTTAACAGCTCCTATCAACTTGTGAACCTGACAGACACATGGAGAATTACACCAGACAGACACATAGAGAGTTAGACCAGACAGACACATAGAGAGTTAGACCAGACAGACACATAGAGAGTTAGACCAGACAGACACATAGAGAGTTAGACCAGACAGACACATAGAGAGTTAGACCAGACAGAGAGTTAGACCAGACAGACACATAGAGAGTTAGACCAGACAGAGAGTTAGAGACAGAGAGTTAGACAGACAGACACATAGAGTTAGACCAGACAGACACATAGAGAGTTAGACCAGACAGACACATAGAGAGTTAGACCAGACAGACACATAGAGTTAGACCAGACAGACACATAGAGAGTTAGACCAGACAGACACATAGAGTTAGACCAGACAGACACATAGAGAGTTAGACCACACAGAGAGTTAGACCAGACAGAGAGTTAGACCAGACAGACACATGGAGAGTTAGACCAGACAGAGAGTTAGACCAGACAGACACAGAGTTAGACCAGACAGACACATAGAGAGTTAGACCAGACAGACACATAGAGAGTTAGACCAGACAGAGAGTTAGACCAGACAGACACATAGAGAGTTAGACCAGACAGACACATAGAGAGTTAGACTAGACAGAGAGTTAGACCAGACAGAGAGTTAGACCAGACAAACACATAGAGAGTTAGACCAGACAGATACATAGAGAGTTAGACCAGACAGAGAGTTAGACCAGACAGATACATAGAGAGTTAGACCAGACAGAGAGTTAGACCAGACAGACACATAAAGAGTTAGACCAGCCAGACACATAGAGAGTTAGACCAGACAGAGAGTTAGACCAGACAGACACATAAAGAGTTAGACCAGCCAGACACATAGAGAGTTAGACCAGACAGACACATAGAGAGTTAGACCAGACAGACACATAGAGAGTTAGACCAGACAGACACATAGAGAGTTAGACCAGACAGACACATAGAGAGTTAGACCAGACAGAGAGTTAGACCAGACAGACACATTGAGAGTTAGACCAGACAGACAAATAGAGAGTTAGACCAGACAGACACATAGAGAGTTAGACCAGACAGACACATAGAGAGTTAGACCAGACAGACACATAGAGAGTTAGACCAGACAGACACATAGAGAGTTAGACCAGACAGACACATAGAGTTAGACCAGACAGACACATAGAGAGTTAGACCAGACAGACTCAATGCTGTTTCCCCAATGAACAACAGCTGTGTTGAGGTTCTGTAGAGAGGGACTGGAGAGATGCAGCTGTAAGGATCTGTATTGATACTGACGGATAATGTAATGAATTGAAGGTAAATATGTGTGTGTGTGTGTGTGTGTGTGTGTGTGTGTGTGTGTGTGTGTGTGTGTGTGTGTCTCTGTGTGTGTGTGTGTGTGTGTATATGTGTGTGTCTGTGTGTGTGTGTGTGTGTGTGTGTGTGTGTGTGTGTGTGTGTGTGTGTGTGTGTGCGTGTGTGTGTATGTGTGTGTCTCTGTGTGTGTGTGTGTGTGTGTGTGTGTGTGTGTGTGTGTGTGTGTGTGTGTGTGTGTGTGTGTGTGTGTGTGTGTGTGTGTGTGTGTGTGTGTGTGTGTGTGTGTGTGTGTGTGTGTGTGTGTGTGTGTGTCCTTGGTGTTGTTATGTACATTAGGGCTAACTTCAGGTGAATATAAAGCATACTCATCTTCACAGCCACATCCTGGTAAACCTCATCATCTTCACAGCCACATCCTGGTAAACCTCCTCATCTTCACAGCCACATCCTGATAACCCTCCTCATCTTCACAGCCACATCCTGATAACCCTCATCATCTTCACAGCCACATCCTGGTAAACCTCCTCATCTTCACAGCCACATCCTGATAACCCTCCTCATCTTCACAGCCACATCCTGGTAAACCTCCTCATCTTCACAGCCACATCCTGATAACCCTCATCATCTTCACAGCCACATCCTGGTAAACCTCCTCATCTTCACAGCCACATCCTGGTAACCCTCCTCATCTTCACAGCCACATCCTGGTAAACATCCTCATCTTCACAGCCACATCCTGGTAAACATCCTCATCTTCACAGCCACATCCTGATAAACATCCTCATCTTCACAGCCACATCCTGATAAACATCCTCATCTTCACAGCCACATCCTGATAACCCTCCTCATCTTCACAGCCACATCCTGATAACCCTCCTCATCTTCACAGCCACATCCTGATAAACATCCTCATCTTCACAGCCACATCCGGATAACCCTCCTCATCTTCACAGCCACATCCTGATAACCCTCCTCATCTTCACAGCCACATCCTGATAACCCTCCTCATCTTCACAGCCACATCCTGATAACCCTCCTCATCTTCACAGCCACATCCTGATAAACATCCTCATCTTCACAGCCACATCCTGATAACCCTCCTCATCTTCACAGCCACATCCTGATAAACATCCTCATCTTCACAGCCACATCCTGATAACATCTTCACAGCCACATCCTGATAAATCCTCCTCATCTTCACAGCCACATCCTGATAAACATCCTCATCTTCACAGCCACATCCTGATAAACATCCTCATCTTCACAGCCACATCCTGATAACCCTCCTCATCTTCACAGCCACATCCTGATAAACATCCTCATCTTCACAGCCACATCCTGATAAACATCCTCATCTTCACAGCCACATCCTGATAAACATCCTCATCTTCACAGCCACATCCTGATAAACATCCTCATCTTCACAGCCACATCCTGAGAAACATCCTCATCTTCACAGCCACATCCTGATAAACATCCTCATCTTCACAGCCACATCCTGATAAACATCCTCATCTTCACAGCCACATCCTGAGAAACATCCTCATCTTCACAGCCACATCCTGATAAACATCCTCATCTTCACAGCCACATCCTGATAAACATCCTCATCTTCACAGCCACATCCTGATAAACATCCTCATCTTCACAGCCACATCCTGATAAACATCCTCATCTTCACAGCCACATCCTGATAAACATCCTCATCTTCACAGCCACATCCTGATAACCCTCCTCATCTTCACAGCCACATCCTGATAACCCTCCTCATCTTCACAGCCACATCCTGATAAACATCCTCATCTTCACAGCCACATCCTGATAAACATCCTCATCTTCACAGCCACATCCTGATAAACATCCTCATCTTCACAGCCACATCCTGATAAACATCCTCATCTTCACAGCCACACTGTCTCTCTCCCACAGCGTGTTGTTCAAATCTATCCATTGGTCTGATTAGTCCAAATTTGAGATATATGAGAACCGCCGTGTCTCTGCGAGACGCAAAGTAGGTGAACGGATGATCTCTGCATGTGTGGTTCCCACCGTGATGGTATGTGTGTGTGTGTGTGAGGGGGGTGCTCTGCATGTGTGTGTGTGATCTCTGCATGTGTGTGTGTGTGTGTGTGGGGAGAGGGGGTGATTTGCTGGTTACAGTGTCTGTGATTTATTTTGAATTCAAGGCACACTTGACCAGCATGGCTACCACAGCATTTTGCAGAAATACGCCAATCCCATTTTTATCCTTATTCGCCCAGGTCCTCTGGGTCAACATATGTCTCAGGGGTTTATTGTCACGTGTCTGATGACGCAAGCCGACGCCAGGATACACTTCTGCCTTGCTACAGTACATATTTAGATAACATTTTGATTGAGGGCCCTCACAATAACATGTCATATCACAACTGAGTCAATTATCCTCAAACAGTAAGTGTCTATCATTATCAAACCATCTACTCTTCCTCCACTGTAATTACAGAAGGAAATGGGCCTTCTTCTCTGGACAATGTCTAGGAGCAGGGAACAGGGTCTGTCTCTATGTTTTCCTATTCTCTGAAAGCGGAAGACATCGACTATTTCCAATGGTGAGTTTTATTAACAGTATAGTAATGGTAGGAAATAGGCCTGTCCCTATGAGCAGTGGAGCGTGAAGAGATTTACTATTCTGAGTGAAATACTGAGAGAGAGAGAGAGAGAGAGAGAGCGAGAAGACAGAGAGAAAGACAGAGAGAGAGAGAGAGAGAGAGAGAGAAGAGCGAGAGACAGAGAGAGACAGAGAGAGAGAGAGAGAGAGAGAGAGAACAGAGAAAGAGACAGAGAGAGACAGAGAGAGAGAGAGAGAGAGACGAAAGACAAAGAGACAGAGAGAGAGAGAGAGAGAGAGAGAAGAAAGAAAGAGACAGAGAGAGAGAGAGAGAGAGAGAGAGATGTGAGTGAGTGAGTAATGTCAGGGTTGTCAGATGCCCACACAGTAGATCCCCAACAGGCCTATCCTATATGCCTCCTGTCAACAACACTTGACTGAACCAAAACACTTCCGTTGCTGAGGTGTACCAGAGGATTTACCATCAGTTTAAACTGAAGGCTCTCTCTTCAACTAGCTGTAGTCTACACTGACAACAACATGTTGTATGTCAGTGAAACTGAAAGCCTGCAACGCCTTTTTCTGATCTACATTAAAAAGCCAGTTTTGAAACATGCTCAACAATTACAGTCTGTGGTAGTAGGTTCAATATCTGGTTTAGTACAGAGGTAATATGACCATGTTACACACCTCACATCACATGACATGACATGACAGAACCCCTGGTCACATTCACACCTCACATCACATCACATCACATCACATGACAGAACCCCTGGTCACATTTACACCTCACATCACATGACAGAACCCCTGGTCACATTCACACCTCACATCACATGACAGAACCCCTGGTCACATTCACACCTCACATCACATGACAGAACCCCTGGTCACATTCACACCTCACATCACATGACAGAACACCTGATCACATTCACACATCACATGACAGAACCCCTGATCACATTCACACATCACATGACAGAACCCCTGATCACATTCACACATCACATGACAGAACCCTGATCACATTCACACATCACATGACAGAACACCTGATCACATTCACACACATGACAGAACCCTGATCACATTCACACATCACAGAACAGAACACCTGATCACATTCACACATCACATGACAGAACCCCTGATCACATTCACACATCACATGACAGAACCCCTGATCACATTCACACATCACAGAACAGAACACCTGATCACATTCACACATCACATGACAGAACACCTGATCACATTCACACATCACATGACAGAACCCCTGATCACATTCCGTAGGCCACATGTTGTCTGTTTGCTTTGTTTAGTCTGAATGGGAGAATGGCTCAGCTTCCATCCCTCTGCTTCCAATGTGTCACCATGATAAGAGCCTGGTGCGTTTCAGCTTCACAGCTCCAGACTACAAACAGAGACAGAATAGAGGAAGACAACGCAGGGAGGGGGAGGTGGTCTTCAGGGAGGGGTGAGGTGGTCTTGTGTGTGTGTGTGTGTGTGTGTGTGTGTGTGTGTGTGTGTGTGTGTGTGTGTGTGTGTGTGTGTGTGTGTGTGTGTGTGTGTGTGTGTGTGTGTGTGTGTGTGTGTGTGTGTGTGGTCTTCTCCTGATGGAGTATAGACAGGGTCTCTGTTCCGTTTAGCAACAGTGAAAATGACCATCCACATGTTTTCACTTCACGCTGCTGTGGACGGAGGAATCCTCGGTTTGCTATTGTATAATGCTACACACACACACACACTCTGCACATGCACACATACACACACACACATACAGTACACACACACACACAGTACACACACAGTATACACACACACTATGCACACATACACACACACACACACACACACACATACAGTACACACACACACAGTACACACACAGTATATACACACACTCTGCACATGCACTCACACACACTCACTCACACACACACAAACATACACACACACATACAGCACACACACACACAGTACACACACAGTATACACACACACACACACACTGCACATGCACACACAAACACATACACTCACACACACACACACACACATATATATCTGCGTTCTATTGTTTAACAGTACATAGCAGAAATGTTACATTCAATAATCCTATTGGATTAATATTATAATACAGAATAGATCAATATATTACCCTGATTATAATATATAACAGATCAATATATTACCCTGATTATAATATATAACAGATCAATATATTACCCTGATTATAATATATAACAGATCAATATATTACCCTGATTATAATATATAACAGATCAATATATTACCCTGATTATATTATATAACAGATCAATATATTACCCTGATTATATTATATAACAGATCAATATATTACCCTGATTATAATATATAATAGATCAATATATTACCCTGATTATAATATATAACAGATCAATATATTACCCTGATTATAATATATAATAGATCAATATATTACCCTGATTATAATATAAAACAGATCAATATATTACCCTGATTATATTATATAATAGATCAATAGAATAGATCAATATATTACCCTGATTATATTATATAACAGATCAATATATTACCCTGATTATAATATATAACAGATCAATATATTACCCTGATTATATTATATAATAGATCAATATATTACCCTGATTATATTATATAACAGATCAATATATTACCCTGATTATATTATATAATAGATCAATATATTACCCTGATTATATTATATAACAGATCAAAATATTACCCTGTTTATAATATAAAACAGATCAATATATTACCCTGATTATATTATATAATAGATCAATATATTACCCTGATTATAATATATAACAGATCAATATATTACCCTGATTATATTATATAATAGATCAATATATTACCCTGATTATATTATATAATAGATCAATATATTACCCTGATTATAATATATAACAGATCAATATATTACCCTGATTATAATATAGAACAGATCAATATATTACCCTGATTATAACACAGAATAAATCAATATATTACCCTGATTATAATATATAATAGATCAATATATTACCCTGATTATAATATATAATAGATCAATATATTACCCTGATTATAACACAGAATAAATCAATATATTACCCTGATTATAATATATAACAGATCAATATATTACCCTGATTATAATATAGAACAGATCAATATATTACCCTGATTATAACACAGAATAAATCAATATATTACCCTGATTATAATATATAATAGATCAATATATTACCCTGATTATAATATATATTAGATCAATATATTACCCTGAATATAATATATAATAGATCAATATATTACCCTGATTATAATATATAATAGATCAATATATTACCCTGATTATAATATGTAATAGATCAATATATTACCCTGATTATAATATATAATAGATCAATATATTACCCTGATTATAATATATAATGGATCAATATATTACCCTGATTATATTATATAATAGATCAATAGAATAGATCAATATATTACCCTGATTATAATATAGAACAGATCAATATATTACCCTGATTATAATATATAATAGATCAATATATTACCCTGATTATATTATATAATAGATCAATAGAATAGATCAATATATTACCCTGATTATAATATATAATAGATCAATATATTACCCTGATTATAATATATAATGGATCAATAGAATAGATCAATATATTATCCTGATTATAATATATAATAAATCAATATATTACCCTGATTATAATATATAATAAATCAATATATTACCCTGATTATATTATATAATAGATCAATAGAATAGATCAATATATTACCCTGATTATAATATATAATAGATCAATATATTACCCTGATTATAATATATAATAGATCAATATATTACCCTGATTATAATATATAATGGATCAATATATTACCCTGATTATATTATATAATAGATCAATAGAATAGATCAATATATTACCCTGATTATAATATAGAACAGATCAATATATTACCCTGATTATAATATATAATAGATCAATATATTACCCTGATTATAATATATAATAGATCAATATATTACCCTGATTATAATATATAATAGATCAATATATTACCTTGATTATAATATATAATAGATCAATATATTACCCTGATTATAATATATAACAGATCAATATATTACCCTGATTATAATATATAATAGATCAATATATTACCCTGATTATAATATATAATGGATCAATATATTATCCTGATTATAATATATAATAGATCAATAGAATAGATCAATATATTATCCTGATTATAATAAATAAAAAATCAATATATTACCCTGATTATATTATATAATAGATCAATAGAATAGATCAATATATTACCCTGATTATAATATATAATAGATCAATATATTACCCTGATTATAATATATAATGGATCAATATATTACCCTGATTATAATATATAATAGATCAATATATTACCCTGATTATAATATATAATGGATCAATATATTATCCTGATTATAATATATAATAGATCAATATATTATCCTGATTATAATATATAATAAATCAATATATTACCCTGATTTATATATAATATCAATAGAATAGATCAATATATTACCCTGATTATAATATATAATAGATCAATATATTACCCTGATTATAAGATCAATATATTACCCTGATTATTATATAATATCAATAGAATAGATCAATATATTACCCTGATTATAATATATAATAAATCAATATATTACCCTGATTATATTATATAATAGATCAATAGAATAGATCAATATATTACCCTGATTATAATATATAATAGATCAATATATTACCCTGATTATAATATATAATAGATCAATATATTACCCTGATTATAATATATAATAGATCAATATATTACCCTGATTATAATATATAATAGATCAATATATTACCCTGATTATAATATATGATCAATATATTACCCTGATTATAATATATAATATCAATATATTACCCTGATTATAATATATAATGGATCAATATATTACCCTGATTATAATATATAATAGATCAATAGAATATCAATATTACCCTGATTATAATATATAATAGATCAATATATTACCTGATTATAATATATAATGGATCAATAGAATAGATCAATATATTATCCTGATTATAATATATAATAAATCAATATATTACCCTGATTATATTATATAATAGATCAATAGAATAGATCAATATATTACCCTGAATATAATATATAATAGATCAATATATTACCCTGATTATAATATATAATGGATCAATATATTACCCTGATTATAATATATAATAGATCAATATATTACCCTGATTATAATATATAATAGATCAATAGAATAGATCAATTATTATATATAATAATATATAATAAATCAATATATTACCCTGATTATATTATATAATAGATCAATAGAATAGATCAATATATTACCCTGATTATAATATATAATAGATCAATATATTACCCTGATTATAATATATAATGGATCAATATATTACCCTGATTATAATATATAATAGATCAATAGAATAGATCAATATATTATCCTGATTATAATATATAATAAATCAATTATTACCCTGATTATATTATATAATAGATCAATAGAATAGATCAATATATTACCCTGATTATAATATATAATAGATCAATATATTACCCTGATTATAATATATAATGGATCAATATATTACACCTGATTATAATATACATAGATCAATTATTACCTGATTATAATATATAATAGATCAATATGTTAGATACAATAACATCTAATTAACCATCACTCATCAATCAATATATTAGATACAATAACATCAATATATTAACCATCACTCATCCAGCATGTTAGATCACAATAACATAATAATTAACCATCACTCATACCAATAATGATCAATAGAATCACTCATATATTACATATAAATTAACCATCACTCATTCAATATGTTAGACACAATAACATGTAATTAACCATCACTCATCCAGCATGTTAGACACAATAACATCAATTATATTAGATTATATTATATAATCATCAATATGTTAGAATAGATCAATTAAATTACCTGATCATAATATATAATAGACACAATAACATCTAATTCACTCATCAATATGTTAGATACAATAACATCTAATTAACCATCACTCATCCAGCATGTTAGATACAATATCAATAACATATAAGACACAATAACATCTTATTAACCATCACTCATCAGCATGTTAGATACAATAACATCTAATTAACCATCACTCATCCAACATGTTAGATACAATAACATGTAATTAACCATCACTCATCCAATATGTTAGATACAATAACATCTAATTAACCATCACTCATCCAGCATGTTAGATACAATAACATCTAATTAACCATCACTCATTCAATATGTTAGATACAATAACATGTAATTAACCATCACTCATTCAGCATGTTAGACACAATAACATCTAATTAACCATCACTCATCCAGCATGTTAGATACAATAACATCTAATTAACCATCACTCATCCAGCATGTTAGATACAATAACATGTAATTAACCATCACTCATCCAGCATGTTAGATACAATAACATCTAATTAACCATCACTCATCCAGCATGTTAGATACAATAACATCTAATTAACCATCACTCATCCAGCATGTTAGATACAATAACATCTAATTAACCATCACTCATTCAATATGTTAGATACAATAACATGTAATTAACCATCACTCATCCAGCATGTTAGACACAATAACATCTAATTAACCATCACTCATCCAGCATGTTAGACACAATAACATCTAATTAACCATCACTCATTCAATATGTTAGATACAATAACATCTAATTAACCATCACTCATCCAGCATGTTAGATACAATAACATCTAATTAACCATCACTCATCCAATATGTTAGATACAATAACATCTAATTAACCATCACTCATCCAGCATGTTAGATACAATAACATCTAATTAACCATCACTCATTCAATATGTTAGATACAATAACATCTAATTAACCATCACTCATCCAGCATGTTAGATCACAATAACATCTAATTAACCATCACTCATTCAGCATGTTAGATACAATAACATCTAATTAACCATCACTCATTCAATATGTTAGATACAATAACATCTAATTAACCATCACTCATCCAGCATGTTAGACACAATAACATCTAATTAACCATCACTCATCCACATGTTAGATACAATAACATCTAATTAACCATCACTCATCCAGCATGTTAGATACAATAACATCTAATTAACCATCACTCATCCAGCATGTTAGATACAATAACATGCAATTAGCAGGAATCACTCATCCAGCATGATGCAATTAACCTTGAATACACTACAAGTAAATGGTCCTCTTGGTGATGTCATGTTCTGGATAAGTAGCACGGTAAGAAGAGAAACCTTTGGGTTTTCAATGATGTTAACTAGACTTCACGTCAAACTGTGAGAGCATATGTTCTACAGACTGGCTTCAATGATTCATTATCTGGATCATTAAAGAGTGATGTCGCAAAAGTGCACCATGGTATGGTGGATTCTGACAGGATCTCTAACTACCCTATGGTGGATTCTGACAGGATCTCTAACTACACTATGGTGGATTCTGACAGGATCTCTAACTACCCTATGGTGGATTCTGACAGGATCTCTAACTACACTAACACTATGGTGGATTCTGACAGGATCTCTAACTACACTATGGTGGATTCTGACAGGATCTCTAACTACACTAACACTATGGTGGATTCTGACAGGATCTCTAACTACACTATGGTGGATTCTGACAGGAACTCTAACTACACTAACACTATGGTGGATTCTGACAGGAACTATAACTACACTATGGTAGATTCTGACAGAAACTCTAACTACACTATGGTGGATTCTGAAAGGATCTCTAACTACACTATGGTGGATTCTGACAGGATCTCTAACTACACTATGGTGGATTCTGACAGGATCTCTAACTACACTATGGTGGATTCTGACAGGAACTCTAACTACACTAACACTATGGTGGATTCTGACAGGAACTCTAACTACACTATGGTGGATTCTGACAGGAACTCTAACTACACTATGGTGGATTCTGACAGGAACTCTAACTACACTAACACTATGGTGGATTCTGACAGAAACTCTTAACTACACTATGGTAGATTCTGACAGGAACTCTAACTACACTAACACTATGGTGGATTCTGACAGGATCTCTAACTACACTAACACTATGGTGGATTCTGACAGGATCTCTAACTACACTATGGTGGATTCTGACAGGAACTATAACTACACTATGGTAGATTCTGACAGAAACTCTTAACTACACTATGGTGGATTCTGAAAGGATCTCTAACTACACTATGGTGGATTCTGACAGGATCTCTAACTACACTAACACTATGGTGGATTCTGACAGGAACTCTAACTACACTATGGTGGATTCTGACAGGATCTCTAACTACACTATGGTGGATTCTGACAGGATCTCTAACTACACTATGGTGGATTCTGACAGGAACTATAACTACACTATGGTAGATTCTGACAGAAACTCTTAACTACACTATGGTGGATTCTGAAAGGATCTCTAACTACACTATGGTGGATTCTGACAGGATCTCTAACTACACTATGGTGGATTCTGACAGGATCTCTAACTACACTATGGTGGATTCTGACAGGAACTCTAACTAAACTATGGTAGATTCTGACAGGAACTCTAACTACACTATGGTGGATTCTGACAGGATCTCTAACTACACTATGGTGGATTCTGACAGGAACTCTAACTACACTATGGTGGATTCTGACAGGATCTCTAACTCTATGGTGGATTCTACACTCTAACTACACTATGGTGGATTCTGACAGGAACTCTAACTACACTATGGTGGATTCTGACAGGAACTCTAACTACACTATGGTGGATTCTGACAGGAACTCTAACTACACTATGGTGGATTCTGACAGGATCTCTACACTAACACTGTGGTGGATTCTGACAGGAACTATAACTACACTATGGTAGATTCTGACAGAAACTCTTAACTACACTATGGTGGATTCTGACAGGATCTCTAACTACACTATGGTGGATTCTGACAGGAACTATAACTCTCTAACTACACTATGGTGGATTCTGACAGGAACTCTAACTACACTATGGTGGATTCTGACAGGAACTCTAACTAAACTATGGTAGATTCTGACAGGAAACTCTAACTACACTAACACTTGGTGGATTCTGACAGGAACTCTAACTACACTATGGTGGAAGGATCTCTAACTACACTATGGTGGATTCTGGAAACTCTTAACTACACTATGGTGGATTCTGACAGGAACTCTAACTACACTATGGTGGATTCTGACAGGATCTCTCTAACTAACACTATGGTAGATTCTGACAGGAACTCTAACTACACTATGGTGGATTCTGACAGGAACTCTAACTACACTATGGTAGATTCTGACAGGAACTCTAACTACACTATGGTGGATTCTGACAGGAACTCTAACTACACTATGGAACTCTAACTACACTATGGGATTCTGACAGGAACTCTAACTACACTAACACTATGGTGGATTCTGACAGGATCTCTAACTACACTATGGTGGATTCTGACAGGATAACTCTAACTACACTAACACTATGGTGGATTCTGACAGGAACTCTCTAACTACACTATGGTGGATTCTGACAGGAACTCTAACTACACTATGGTGGATTCTGACAGAAATCTCTAACTACACTATGGTGGATTCTGACAGGATCTCTAATACACTATGGTGGATTCTGACAGGAACTCTAACTACACTAATGGTGGATTCTGACAGGAACTCTAACTACACTATGGTGGATTCTGACAGGAACTCTAACTACACTAACACTGTGGTGGATTCTGACAGGAACTCTAACTACTACACTATGGTGGATTCTGACAGGATAACTACACTATGGTAGATTCTGACAGGAACTCTTAACTACACTATGGTGGATTCTGACAGGAACTATAACTACACTATGGTAGATTCTGACAGAAACTCTTAACTACACTATGGTGGATTCTGACAGGAACTCTAACTACACTAACACTATGGTGGATTCTGACAGGAACTCTAACTACACTATGGTGGATTCTGACAGGAAAACCCTTAGTTGTTCTTAGTTGTATTGACTGTTTTCTGTCACTTTTCTTATAGCATAGATGCAAATAACCACAGCCCCAAGAAAAAAACATACTCTTTGCAGGACAGCTTGGCACTTTTCTTGCGTGTTTGCGTTAACTTGTGTCTAAGTGCTCAAAACAAAGTGCCATTGACTTCCTTGTCTCTTCGGCTTCAGATTGCAGCGGGTTCATTGGGTTGTGATATTAATATGTTTATGAAAACGATATCCGCTGCCTCTGAGAAAACTAACTGTCAAATCGCTTGCCTGAACGCAGAATAAACAGAAAACAGAGAGGGCATTTTGTTTTCATCTTTTAGCCGGACAGCTTACGTTACTTGGCTGCTGTCACTTTAGATAAACAGGGAAATTAATGAATAGATTTAGCTTTTTAAAAGATGCATGGCAACAACCTCTGTGGGGGCTATCGAGGTGACATGATTTATTTGTGAATGTAATCTTAGTTTTCTGTTCCTCAAGGACCAAAATGATTTACACTTGTCGGTTGTGGTGTAGATGGAACTGCATTTGAAGTAACAACGGAGACACCAACGTTAACAGAGAGGGCCCATACTAAACAATCAGATTAGAGAGATTGTTCCGGATGTTTCCTTTGTCGTTATATGGTTTCAGTCTGGTGTTTGACTGGCTGAGGTTAGTTCAGGTCTAGTCATCAACCTCAATACACTTGAGAAAACAGGGTGATGATTTATCCAACAGGGTGATGATTTGTCCAACAGGGGTGATGATTTATCCAACAGGGTGATGATTTGTCCAACAGGGGTGATGATTTATCCAACAGGGGCGATGATTTATCCAACAGGGGTGATGATTTATACAACAGGGTGATGATTTATACAACAGGGTGATGATTTATCCAACAGGGTGATGATTTTTATCCAACAGGGGTTATGATTTATCCAACAGGGTGATGATTTATCCAACAGGGTGATGATTTATCCAACAGGGTGATGATTTATCCAACAGGGTGATGATTTATCCAACAGGGTGATGATTTGTCCAACAGGGTTATGATTTATCCAACAGGGTGATGATTTATCCAACAGGGTGATGATTTATCCAACAGGGTGATGAGGGGGAGTGTCTCCATGTGACTGGGGTGATGATTTATCCAACAGGGTGATGATTTATCCAACAGGGTGATGATTTATCCAACAGGGTGATGATTTATCCAACAGGGTGATGATTTATCCAACAGGGTGATGCTTTGTCCAACAGGGTGATGATTTATCCAACAGGGGTGATGTCTCCATGTGACTGGGTGATGATTTATCCAACAGGGTGATGATTTATCCAACAGGGGTGATGATTTATCTAACAGTGTGATGATTTATCCAACAGGGAGATGATTTATCTAACAGGGTGATGATTTATCTAACACGGTGATGATTTATCCAATAGGGTGATAAGGGGGAGTGTCTCCATGTGACAGGGGTAGTGATTTATCCAACAGGGTGATGATTTATCCAATAGGGTGATAAGGGGGAGTGTCTCCATGTGACAGGGGTAATGATTTATCCAACAGGGTGATTATTTATCCAACAGGGTGATGATTTATCCAACAGGGTGATGATTTATCCAACAGGGTGATAAGGGGGAGTGTCTCCATGTGACTGGGGTAATGATTTATCCAAAAGGGTGATGATTTATCCAACATGTGGTGATTTTTTTCTGATGATTTATCCATGGCTCCTCCTTCTTATCACGGAGACAGGGTGATACAGTGTTGTTGATTACTGTATGCCTCCTCCTTCTGGGGAGTGTCTCCATGTGACTGGGGTGATGATTTATCCAACGGAGACAGTGGTTGACTGATTTATCCAACAGTGGTGATGATTTATCCAACAGCTCCTCCTTCTGTATCCACGGAGACAGTGGTGATGATTTATCCAACAGGGTGATGATTTATCCAACAGGTTGTTGATGATTTATCCAGACAGGGTGAATGAGGGGGAGTGTCTCCATGTGACTGGGGTGACTCCTAGATGAACACTTATGAGGTGGTATTGACATTAAACACTGTAAGCTTCTTAGTATGAGGTGAGTTACACTTGTATGTGTCACCTCATTAATTGTACGCTGTCTCCAATTTTTTTCTGTGTGACACCTGCTTATCTAGACAGTGTTGTTGAATTACTGTATGGCTCCTCTCTTCTGTATCCACGGAGACAGTGTTGTTGAATTACTGTATGTCTCCTGCTCCACGGAGACAGTGTTGTTGAATTACTGTATCCTGTACGGAGACAGTGTTGTTGAATTACTGTATGTCTCCTGCTGTATCCACGGAGACAGTGTTGTTGAATTACTGTATGTCTCCTCCTGCTGTATCCACGGAGACAGTGTTGTTGAATTACTGTATGTCTCCTCCGCCTGTTTCCACGGAGACAGTGTTGTTGAATTACTGTATGTCTCCTCCTTTCGTATCCATGGAGACAGTGTTGTTGAATTACTGTATGTCTCCTCCTCCTGTATCCACGGAGACATTGTTGTTGAATTACTGTATGCCTCCTCCTTCCGTATCCATGGAGACAGTATTGTTAATGACAACCTGTATCTAATAACTCTGAAGCTTGGACTGAATGATACGAGAGCTTTGCTTGATTCGTTTGACGTGTTTTTCCGTAGATAGATAGGACTTGGGGAATGGATTTTCCTCACCTTAGAAAGCAATGGTTCAATGAATGTTGATAAGAAAAGCCATTTATATAAAAGGTGAGGTACGGGTCATGTCTATCTTCAGTTATAACTGATGAAGCAGAGGGTCAATATGAAATGGTACAGTACTGTATGTTTTGCAAACTAGCATTGGAGATTGGGATTCCATATCTGACCTTACAAAGCATTAGTATAATGAACGGGAAAGGTGAGTTAGAGGCTATGAGAGTCATTAAAAAGGTCAACACTGTGTTTTGTAATCTTCATGGAACTTCTTCAGAAGAGTTACAGACAGACAAATATAGACCTGTCATGTTGTCGTTAGGATTCATTCAAGACGAGGCTTTGAGACGTGTAAGACAGAACGTTATTGTTTCTTTAGCTGGAGTTTCTCCTGTGAGCCTATCAACACCCCTACAGTCCTCAGTCAGTCCCTGTTCCTCTGTCAACACCCCTACAGTCCTCAGTCAGTCCCTGTTCCTCTGTCAACACCCCTACAGTCCTCAGTCAGTCCCTTTTCCTCTGTCAACACCCCTACAGTCCTCAGTCAGTCCCCCTTCCTCTACCAACACCCCTACAGTCCTCAGTCAGTCCCTCTTCCTCTATCAACACCCCTACAGTCCTCAGTCAGTCCCTTTCCTACCTAACACCCCTACAGTCCTCAGTCAGTCCCTCTTCCTCTAGCAAGACCCCTACAGTTCTCAGTCAGTCCCTCTTCCTCTACCAACACCCCTACAGTCCTCAGTCAGTCCCTGTTCCTCTACCAACACCCCTACAGTCCTCAGTCAGTCCCTGTTCCTCTACCAACACCCCTACAGTCCTCAGTCAGTCAACACCCCTACAGTCCTCAGTTCCTCTACCAACACCCCTACAGTCCTCAGTCAGTCCCCTTTCCTCTACCAACACCCCTACAGTCCTCAGTCAGTCCCTGTTCCTCTACCAACACCCCTACAGTCCTCAGTCAGTCCCCTTTCCTCTACCAACACCCCTACAGTCCTCAGTCAGTCCCCTTTCCTCTACCAACACCCCTACAGTCCTCAGTCAGTCCCCTTTCCTCTACCAACACCCCTACAGTCCTCAGTCAGTCCCCCTTCCTCTACCAACACCCCTACAGTCCTCAGTCAGTCCCCCTTCCTCTGTCAACACCCCTACAGTTCCTCAGTCAGTCCCCTTTCCTCTACCAACACACCCCCCTACAGTCCTCAGTCAGTCCCAGTTCCTCTTCCTCAGCAAGACCCCTACAGTCCTCAGTCAGTCCCCTTTCCTCTATCAACACCCCTACAGTCCTCAGTCAGTCCCCTTCCTCTATCAGACCCCTACAGTTACTCAGTCAGTCCCCTTTCCTAGACCAACACCCCTACAGTCCTCAGTCAGTCCCTGTTCCTCTATCAACACCCCTACAGTCCTCAGTCAGTCCCCCTTCCTCTACAAGACCCCTGATGAGTCTCAGTCAGTCCCCTTTCCTTAGACCCCACAGTCCTCATTACAGACTGTGATGAGTTGAGAAGGGGAGGAGTTACAGTCCCAGATCATTACAGATTGTCTACCAAAGGGGAGGAGTTAGAGCCAGATCCTCTACAGACTGTGATGAGTTGAGAAGGGAGGAGTTAGAGCCAAGATCATTACAGATGTCCCCTGTGATGAGTTGAGAAGGGGAGGAGTTAGAGCCAGATCATTACAGTCCTGTGATGAGTTGAGAAGGGGAGGAGTTAGAGCCACATCAATACAGATTGTGATGAGTTGAGAAGGGGAGGAGTTAGAGCCAGATCATTACAGACTGTGATGAGTTGAGAAGGGGAGGAGTTAGAGCCAGATCATTACAGATTGTGATGAGTTTTTTTGGTTGTGCAGATAGAGGGCCTGAATGTAGACTGATCCATTAGTCATGATGAACTCCCAACGGGATCCTCTCAACCAAAGTCAATTAAATGAAATCACTTATCACTTAGCATTTATCTCCTAGCTGCTGACTTGGCTGGTATTGGTAGGAGTTTCTAATCAGATGGAAAACTTCAGCATCACTGTGCCTGGACACAATCTAGGCAAGGCCCATCAATATGACTGTCATCGCTGTTATGAGAGGCATTCATAATCACAACTACTCCATTTTTGAGTTGCTCTCAAGGCTTT
>NW_024608212.1:30000-53707 GCF_018296145.1 Oncorhynchus tshawytscha
GCCATCTGCACTGGTATTTTAGTCATCAGTTATTATAATTATGCTCTCGTTGACTTCATTGATTTATTTCAGCAGTTTGAGGTTCAGTTTATAGAATAGCTAATGTTGGCAAGGCAGATTATTCTATGATAAATATAATCCTTTTTTTCTTGAGTGCATTTTTTTGTTGACAAAGCTGAGATTTACTTTGATGTGCGAATAGCAGCAAGATTGCCATGAACCAAGAGGTTGTGAGTTGAAATCCCAGGTGAGGACATGTTAAGTAATAATTACTGCGTGTCAAATATCTAAGTTGAAATTCACTGTTTTACCAACAGACAAAAAGCTGTGAGTGGTTCACCAATCAGGGTCTTGATGGGCTTGGTAACATTAACAAGGGGTGATGGGTAATGAAAATAGGGTCCAGGTGATCGAGGTAGTATGTTTTTTTTTTCATGTTTATTTTTAATGCCATCAGGTGACATCCATCGGGACAAACCAGGAACTACACAAAACTTCCAGGAGACCATAAAACAACATCCTAAAAATGTCCTTGGGGACATCTCCAGGACAAACCAGGAACTACACAAAAACTCCAGGAGACAACATCCTAAAAATGTCCTCGGGGACATCTCCAGGACAAACCAGGAACTACACAAAAACTCCAGGAGACAACATCCTAAAAATGTCCTCGGGGACATCTCCAGGACAAACCAGGAACTACACAAAAACTCCTGGAGACAACATCCTAAAAATGTCCTCGGGGACATCTTCAGGACAAACCAGGAACTACACAAAAACTCCAGGAGACAACATCCTAAAAATGTCCTCGGGGACATCTCCAGGACAAACCAGGAACTACACAAAACCTCCAGGAGACCAGGACACAACTTTCGGTGACCATTTCCTTCTGGACATTTGACCTGCAGGAAGGAAGCATTGTTTGTTTGTTATTTATTTTATAGGGACTTGTTCCTGGGCCTTGCGCCCCACTAAAGCATGTGCATTTGATCTAGCTTGACTACAGGGTTACAGTTGACACCAGATCAACTCTATAGCAGGGAACCTTTTGATCCAGAGGTAAACTAACAAGTCGTGATTCTCTTTCATCCATTTAACAATAACACTATCCAATCCACTAACTATACACTCTCTGTGTTGGGGATGAAACATGGAGGATAGGGATGTGTCCCAAAATGGCACCTTGGCCATTCTAGTTTCCTCCCCTCATGAAAGTGTGTGTTTCACGTTATGTCTAGCCTTATGCCTTGTCTCTCTTTTTTTTCTCATGAATCTTTTCCTATAGGAGGTAAATCAACAACAAACTAAATCTGTGAAAAAAAGACAATGAAGAAATATGTAATTGAAATTTTTCCCTTCATAGAGGGAACTGGTTGGGCTCTGGTCTAAAGCAGTGCACTACAGAGGGAACAGGGTGCTATTTGGTAGGATAGTAGGAGTGCATCTGATGAGACCGCAGTCTTACGACACCCTCCCGAGGGGAGATAGAGAGCCCTGAGGTAAAAGCTTAGCTGCTCCGATATGGATGGTATAATTAATGTTCGTTTAACTCAGCGAGGCGTCATTACCTTTGTACTGGAACAAATTGAAATTATGCTACAGAAAAGGCCTTGTCTTGCCTTACAATACGTTCAAACACAGGGTGGGGGAAAAGATAGATAGGACGCCTGGACGCTTTTCTGACAGCTAATTCACCTGATGATGAAGCATTTTCTCTGCCAAATGCGCATGTGTGTCACCTTTAAAACATTCCTCCATTTCTGAGATAATGGACTTGTGAACGAGCGCTGTGCAGCAAAGCGCTGACCGACCGTCAGAACTCGATTTGGGGCTAAACGCAACGTAGCGAGGCAGAAAATGAGCCTCGTCTCTCGCTTGCTGCTGCTTGGCCGTGATAGGGCGGGCGGGTCGCGGGCGATGTTTGAGCCTAGCGCTGGTCGTGGACACACACCAACCCGGCTTAATGAGCCACAGCGGGGATCCGTTTAGCCTCCGTGTGCTAACGTGGTAATGTGTCCCTGGCCGCGCTACATTAGACAGGGAATGAATCGACCCACATTCAGAAGTTCTGTAGGAAAAGACAGTGTTCACTACGTTAACCAAGTGTCAGCATTGTGTTCTTCTGGTGTTGTTTTTTCACTGTTGGATTTAATCCCCCTGATAATCGCTGATACTATGACGTTCCAATGGGATGCGTGAAGTCATGCTATTTAAAATATAGATATAAAATGCAAATGAATGAAAGATGTGTCTGCATAGCAGAGATAGAGGACCTCACAGTCAAATGAATGAAAATGTGTCTGCATATAGAGGATTGAATGAAAACAGTCAAATGAATGAAAGATGTGTCTGCATAGCAGAGAAAACCTCACAGTCAAATGAATGAAAGATGTGTCTGCATAGCAGAGATAGAGGACCTCACAGTCAAATGAATGAAAGATGTGTCTGCATGATAGAGGACCTCACAGTCAAATGAATGAAAGATGTGTCTGCATAGCAGAGATAGAGGACCTCACAGTCAAATGAATGAAAGATGTGTCTGCATAGCAGAGATAGAGGACCTCACAGTCAAATGAATGAAGATGTGTCTGCATAGCAGAGATAGAGGACCTCACAGTCAAATGAATGAAAGATGTGTCTGCATAGCAGAGATAGAGGACCTCACAGTCAAATGAATGAAAGATGTGTCTGCATAGCAGAGATAGAGGACCTCACAGTCAAATGAATGAAAGATGTGTCTGCATAGCAGAGATAGAGGACCTCACAGTCAAATGAATGAAAGATGTGTCTGCATAGCAGAGATAGAGGACCTCACAGTCAAATGAATGAAAGATGTGTCTGCATAGCAGAGATAGAGGACCTCACAGTCAAATGAATGAAAGATGTGTCTGCATAGCAGAGATAGAGGACCTCACAGTCAAATGAATGAAAGATGTGTCTGCATAGCAGAGATCTGCATAGCAGAGAGAGGACCTCACAGTCAAATGAATGAAAGATGTGTCTGCATAGCAGAGATAGAGGACCTCACAGTCAAATGAATGAAAGATGTGTCTGCATAGCAGAGATAGAGGACCTCACAGTCAAATGAATGAAAGATGTGTCTGCATAGCAGAGATAGAGGACCTCACAGTCAAATGAATGAAAGATGTGTCTGCATAGCAGAGATAGAGGACCTCACAGTCAAATGAATGAAAGATGTGTCTGCATAGCAGAGATCAAGGACCTCACAGTCAAATGAATGAAAGATGTGTCTGCATAGCAGAGATAGAGGACCTCACAGTCAAATGAATGAAAGATGTGTCTGCATAGCAGAGATAGAGGACCTCACAGTCAAATGAATGAAAGATGTGTCTGCATAGCAGAGATAGAGGACCTCACAGTCAAATGAATGAAAGATGTGTCTGCATAGCAGAGATAGAGGACCTCACAGTCAAATGAATGAAAGATGTGTCTGCATAGCAGAGATAGAGGACCTCACAGTCAAATGAATGAAAGATGTGTCTGCATAGCAGAGATAGAGGACCTCACAGTCAAATGAATGAAAGATGTGTCTGCATAGCAGAGATAGAGGACCTCACAGTCAAATGAATGAAAGATGTGTCTGCATAGCAGAGATAGAGGACCTCACAGTCAAATGAATGAAAGATGTGTCTGCATAGCAGAGATAGAGGACCTCACAGTCAAATGAATGAAAGATGTGTCTGCATAGCAGAGATAGAGGACCTCACAGTCAAATGAATGAAAGATGTGTCTGCATAGCAGAGATAGAGGACCTCACAGTCAAATGAATGAAAGATGTGTCTGCATAGCAGAGATAGAGGACCTCACAGTCAAATGAATGAAAGATGTGTCTGCATAGCAGAGATAGAGGACCTCACAGTCAAATGAATGAAAGATGTGTCTGCATAGCAGAGATAGAGGACCTCACAGTCAAATGAATGAAAGATGTGTCTGCATAGCAGAGATAGAGGACCTCACAGTCAAATGAATGAAAGATGTGTCTGCATAGCAGAGATAGAGGACCTCACAGTCAAATGAATGAAAGATGTGTCTGCATAGCAGAGATAGAGGACCTCACAGTCAAATGAATGAAAGATGTGTCTGCATAGCAGAGATAGAGGACCTCACAGTCAAATGAATGAAAGATGTGTCTGCATAGCAGAGATAGAGGACCTCACAGTCAAATGAATGAAAGATGTGTCTGCATAGCAGAGATAGAGGACCTCACAGTCAAATGAATGAAAGATGTGTCTGCATCACAGTCAAATGAATGAAAGATGTGTCTGATAGCTCACAGTCAAATGCCGACCGTATTACCTCCCAAGATAATTCAGTTAAAGTCACAGTCGTGAATATTCCCCCTCAAGCCGATACCACGACGGCCCTCAAAGAACTTCACATATCCTGAGGCCGTATTTATAGTAGCTGAGGATTTTAACGAAGCAAATTTGAGGAAAACGTTACCGAAGTTCTACCAACACATTGACTGTAGTACTTACACTGCTAAAACACTCAACCACTGCTAATCCAACTTCCGGGATGCCTACAAGACCCTCCCCCACCCTCCCTTCAACGAATCTGATCACGACTCCATGTTGCTCCTCCCTTCCTATAGTCAGAAACTCAAACAATAAGTACCCGTGCAAGGACTATTCAAAGCTGGTTTGACCAATCGGAATCCACGCTTCAAGATTGTTTTGATCACGCGGACTGAGATATGTTCCGGATAGCCTCAGAGAATGACATTGACGAATACACTGATACGGGGACTGAGTTTATTAAGAAGTGTATAGGAGATGTTGTACCCAATGTGACTATTAAAACCTACCCTAACCAGAAACCGTGGATAGATGGCAGCATTCCCAAATGACACCCTATGTCCTATATTTTTTAATGAACCTTTATTTAACTTGGCGAGTCAGTTAAGAACAAATTCTTATTTATAATGTTAACCTAGGAACAGTGGGTTAACTGCCTTTTCGGGGCAAAAGGACAAATGTATAACTTGTCAGCTCAGAGATGCAATCTAGCAACCTTTCGGTTACTGGTTCAACACTCTAACCACGAGGCTATCTGCCACCCTATATAGTGCACTGCATTTGACCAGGGTCCATAGGGCTCTATTAAAAAGGAGTGCACTATTCAGTCCATTCGGAAAGTATTCAGACCCCTTTACTTGTTCCACATTTTGTTACATTACAGCCTTATTCTAAAATTGTTTAAATAGTTTTTTTCCTTATCAATCTACACACAATACCCCATAATGACATCACAATATCCCATAATGACATCACAATACCCCATAATAACATCACAATACCCCATAATGACATCACAATACCCCATAATGTTAAAGCAAAAACAGGTTTTAGAATTTAATTTAATTTATTAAAAATAAATAACAGAAATATAACATTTACAGAAGTATTCAGACCCTTTACTCAGGACTTTGTTGGACATTTGGCAGTGATTACAGCCTTGAGTCTTCTTGGGTATGACGCTACAAGCTTGGCTCACCTGTATTTGGGGAGTTTCTCCCATTCTTCTCTGCAGATCCTCTCAAACTCTGTCAGGTTGGATGGGAAGCGTCCAATTCCCTACTATATAGGGACTAGGGCTCTGGTCTAAAGTAGTGTACTATATAGGGAATAGGGCTCTGGTCTTAAGTAGTGCACTATATAGGGAATAGGGCTCTGGTCTTAAGTAGTGTACTATGAAGGGAATAGGACTCTGGTCAAAAGTAGTGCACTATATAAGGAATAGTGCTCTTGTCTAAAGTAGTGCATTATATAGGGAATAGGGCTCTGGTCTAAAGTAGTGCACTATATAAGGAATAGAGCTCTGGTTTAAAGTAGTGCATTATATAGGGAATAGGGCCCTGGTCTAAAGTAGTGCACTATATAGGGAATAGCGCTCTGGTCTAAAATAGTGCACTATATAGGGAGTAGGGCTCTGGTTTAAAGTAGTGTACTATATAGGGAATAGGGCTCTGGTCTAAAGTAGTATACTATATACGGAATAGGGCTCTAGTCTAAAGTAGTGCACTATATAGGGAATAGGGCTCTGGTCTAAAGTAGTGTACTATATAAGGAATAGGGCTCTGGTTTAAAGTAGTGCATTATATAGGGAATAGGGCCCTGGTCTAAAGTAGTGCACTATATAGGGAATAGCGCTCTGGTCTAAAATAGTGTACTATATAGGGAGTAGGGCTCTGGTCTAAAGTAGTGTACTATATAGGGAATAGGGCTCTGGTCTAAAGTAGTATACTATATACGGAATAGGGCTCTAGTCTAAAGTAGTGCACTATATAGGAATAGGGCTCTGGTCTAAAGTAGTGTACTATATAGAGAAAAGGGCTCTGGTCTAAAGTAGTGTACTATATAGGGAATAGGTCTCTGGTCTAAAGTAGTGTACTATATAGGGAATAGGGCTCTGGTCTAAAGTAGTATACTATATACGGAATAGGGCTCTAGTCTAAAGTAGTGCACTATATAGGGAATAGGGCTCTGGTCTAAAGTAGTGTACTATATAGGGAATAGGGCTCTGGTCTAAAGTAGTGTACTATATAGGGAATAGGGCTCTGGTCTAAAGTAGTGCATTATATAGGGAATAGGGCATCATCTGGGACACATACTTCCTGTGACATGTCTTTCATTTTGGGACAAAAAGATATCCCAGCTATGAGAGCATTTGTTATTTGTCAAGCAGAAAACTTGACAAGATGCAATCATCCCCCAAAAAAAAAAAAAACCTGTTTCAAAGGGTACAGGGACAACACAAAGAGGAAGTGACACGGGGATACAAACGTATCGGAGACCAGAAAATAGAACGAGATGAATATGGAAATGTCTCTGTTTGATTTCCTGCCATTATCTAGTGACAAATAAATGGAAACAAAACTACGCTGTAATTTTCCCTCTGTGTGTGTGAGACCTGTTATTACGTTGACTATTTACGTGACTTGGAGCTATTTGTTGTTTTTTGTTCTGAAAAATGCAATTTAGAAAAAAAAATCAGAGAGCATCTTGGACCTATCTTACCATCTTAACCCTACTTATGCTGGAGTCAATCAATTGTTTTAAATGATTTAACTTTCCTTTATTCAATTCAGTTTGATTCCTTTAACTACAGAGTAAATGTTCCCCGAGTGGCGCTGCGGTCCATGGCACTGCATCTTAGGGGTGTCACTACAGACCCTGGTTCGATTCCAGACTGTATCACAACCAGCCGTTTTGGGATTCCCATAACGGCGCGCCACTGGCCCAGTGTCGTTAGGGTTTGACCGGGGTTGGGCTGTCATTGTAAATAAGAATGAGTTTTTTACTGACTTGCCTAGTTCAATAAATGTTAAATAGAAACATGATAATGTGTTGAGGTGCACTCTGCCTGAATGTGTTGGTACAATCACTTACCTACCAAGCCCCAAGTCGACACAAATACTGACCAGCACGTGTGTAAAGGACGTCACGCTACCTGCTTAGCAACTATCACTTTTCCTCTTGACACAAAACCAGGACCTCTGCCCCTCAAAAGACACACACACGACCACCCTCCCGAAGCATCTTACCAGCTGCTGCACTGAAATGCTAACTCACGTGGGGACTCATCAGGCTGAGTGAGATCCACAGATCTCCATCTGAATATAGAAAGTCCATCCACACAGACATACACACCTGTAAAGCATTGAGGGATTGCAAGACAAGTATCTCTCTTGATGTGGATCCACACTCCTCAACCATCCTCTGTATCACCCTGTAATGATACAACCATCCTCTGTATTCACCCTGTTGATACAACCATCCTCTGTATCACCCTGTAATGATACAACCATCCTCTGTATCACCCTGTAATGATACAACCATCCTCTGTATCACCCTGTAATGATACAACCTGTAATGATACAACCATCCTCTGTATCACCCTGTAATGATACAACATCCTCTGTATCATCCTGTATGATACAACCATCCTCTGTATCACCCTGTAATGATACAAATCCTCTGTAATGATACAACCATCCTCTGTATCACCCTGTAATGATACAACATCCTCTGATCATCCTGTAATGATACAACCATCCTCTGTATCACCCTGTAATGATACAACCATCCTCTGTATCACCCTGTAATGATACAACCATCCTCTGTATCACCCTGTAATGATACAACCAAACTGTGTCACCCTGTAATGATACAACTATCTAATTCACCTCTGTAATGATACAACCATCCTCTGTATCACCCTGTAATGATACAACCATCCACTGTGTCCTCCTGTGATACAACATCCTGCTGATAAAACCACCTCTGTATCACCCTGTAATGATACAACCATCCTCTGTATCACCCTGTAATGATACAACCATCCTCTGTATCACCCTGTAAGATACAACCATCTTCTGTATCACCCTGTGATGATACAACCATCCTCTGTATCACCCTGTAATGATACAACCCTTCTGTATCACCCCTGATACAACCATCCTCTGTATCACCCTGTAATGATACAACCATCCTCTGTAATGATACAACCATCCTCTGTATCACCCTGTAATGATACAACCATCCTCTGTATCACCCTGTAATGATACAACCATCCTCTGTATCACCCTGTAATGATACAACCATCCTCTGTATCACCCTGTAATGATACAACCATCCTCTGTATCACCCTTTAATGATACAACCATTCTCTGTATCACCCTGTAATGATACAACCATCCTCTGTAATGATACAACCATCCTCTGTATCACCCTTTAATGATACAACCATCATCTGTATCACCCTGTAATGATACAACCATCCTCTGTAATGATACAACCATCCTCTGTATCACCCTTTAATGATACAACCATCCTCTGTGTCACCCTGTAATGATACAACCATCCAATGAGTCGACATGAACACAAACAGATTTTGCCCAGAAGAACTCATTCACTTACTGTACACCAGTTGTTCTGAAAGAAGGAGCAGAACGAGGTGTTACTAATTTACAATTCTAACAACTTGTTTCATTATGTGTCCATGTGTTCCATCAGGCAGGGTGGCCTGTGTTTTATTCAGGTGCTAAGTAGCCCAGCGGGGAGTCCAGACTGGGCCAGGTGGCTCCCTCTAGCTATGTGACCTGGAGGTTAGGCTATTTCCATATCTGTGTCCCAAATGGCAGCCTGTTTCCTTTATAGGACACTACATATGATCAGGCTGGTAGTGCTCTATATTGGAGGGGGAACATGCTCCATTTCTGTTTGAGGTTTTAACTCCACCAAAACGGTCCGTGAATTCCTTCAGTTGTTCCGTCAAACGGCTGCTTGGTTCTGTTCTGCATTAGTGGCCACTTTCCTCTAACAGTATGACCGTGTTTGCATCCCAAACAGCAACCTATTCCTCATAGGGCTCTGGATAAAACGAGTGCACTATGTAGGGAATAGGGGGCCATTTGGGACGAACCCCTATGACTGTGTCTCGCTGGTCTGAGACATGTATTTTTATTTTTTTTGTTTGGTTTGTTATGTTGTTGTTGATGTTGTTGTCCTTTGTTGTTCATTACAAAGCCACTTTAAGGCCCTTATTCACCATATGCTGACAGCACGTTTCATAACGCCAAGTGTCGGACTGTAAGAGGCCTCTCAAGTCTCCCCCTGCCGGCTCGCCCCCTTCTCTCCACTCACCCTCCACATCCAGCCTCAGGCCATGTGGACCACTTGGAGCCCAGCCTCCCAGCTACCTAGTCTCCCAGCTTCCTAGTCTCCCAGACTCCTTGCCTTTTTTCTTCCCAGACTGCCAGCCTCACAGCCTACTAGCATTCTAGCTTCTCAGACTGCCAGCTTCCCAGACTGCCAGCTTCCTAGCTTCTCAGACTGCCAGCCTCCTAGCTTCTCAGACTGCCAGCCTCCTAGCTTCCCAGACTGCCAGCCTCTCAGCCTCCTAGCCTCCTAGCTTCTCAGACTGCCAGTTTCCCAGTCTTCCAGCCTCCTAACTTCTCAGACTGCCAGCCTCCCAGCCTCCTACCTTCCCAGACTCCCAGCCTCCTAGCTTCCCAGCCTCCCAGCCTCCCAGCCCCCAGACTCCCAGCCTCCTAGCTTCCCAGACTCCCAGCCTCCTAACTTCCCAGACTCCCAGCCTCCTAACTTCCCAGACTGCCAGCCTCCCAGCCTCCTAACTTCCCAGCCTCCCAGCCTCCCAGCCTCAGCCTCCCAACTTCCCAGCCTCCCAGCCTCCTAACTTCCCAGCCTCCCAGACTCCCAGCCTCCTAGCTTCCCAGACTCCCAGCCTCCACTCCCAGCCTCCCTCCCAGCCTCCCAGCCTCCCAGCCTCCCAGACTCCCAGCCTCCCAGACTCCTCCCAGCCTCCCAGCCTCCCAGCCTCCTAGCCTCCTAAGCCTCCCAGCCTCCCAGCCTCCCAGCCTCCCAGCCTCCCAACTTCCCAGCCTCCCAGCCTCCCAGACACCCAGCCTCCCAGACTCCCAGCCTCCCAGCCTCCCAGACTCCCAGCCTCCCTCCCAGCCTCCCAGCCTCCTAGCCTCCCAGACTCCCAGCCTCCTAGCTTCCCAGACTCCCAGCCTCCTAACTTCCCAGCCTCCCAGCCTCCTAAATTCCCAGACTCCCAGCCTCCTAACTTCCCAGACTCCCAGCCTCCTAGCTTCCCAGCCTCCCAGCCTCCTAGCCTCCCAGCCTCCCAGCCTCCTAGCTTCCCAGACTCCCAGCCTCCTAACTTCCCAGACTCCCAGCCTCCTAACTTCCCAGCCTCCCAGCCTCCTAACTTCCCAGCCTCCCAGCCTCCTAACTTCCCAGCCTCCCAGCCTCCCAGACTCCCAGCCTCCTAACTTCCCAGCCTCCCAGACACCCAGCCTCCCAGCCTCCCAGACTCCCAGCCTCCCAGCCTCCCAGCCTCCCAGACTCCCAGCCTCCTAACTCCCAGCCTCCCAGCCTCCCAGCCTCCCAGACTCCCAGACTCCCAGGCTCCTAACTTCCCAGCCTCCCAGCCTCCTAGCTTCCCAGCCTCCCAGCCTCCTAACTTCCCAGCCTCCCAGTCTCCCAGACACCCAGCCTCCCAGCCTCCCAGACTCCCAGCCTCCCAGCCTCCCAGACTCCCAGACTCCCAGCCTCCTAACTTCCCAGCCTCCCAGCCTCCTAGCTTCCCAGACTCCCAGCCTCCTAGCTTCCCAGACTCCCAGCCTCCTAACTTCCCAGCCTCCCAGCCTCCTAACTTCCCAGACTCCCAGCCTCCTAACTTCCCAGCCTCCTAGCTTCCCAGACTCCCAGCCACCTAGCCTCCCAGCCTCCCAGCCTCCTAGCTTCCCAGACTCCCAGCCTCCTAACTTCCCAGACTCCCAGTCTCCTAACTTCCCAGCCTCCCAGCCTCCTAACTTCCCAGCCTCCCAGCCTCCTAACTTCCCAGCCTCCCAGCCTCCTAGCTTCCCAGACTCCCAGCCTCCTAACTTCCCAGCCTCCCAGCCTCCTAGCTTCCCAGACTCCCAGCCTCCTAACTTCCCAGCCTCCCAGCCTCCTAGCTTCCCAGCCTCCCAGCCTCCCAGCCTCCTAACTTCCCAGACTCCCAGCCTCCTAACTTCCCAGCCTCCCAGCCTCCTAGGCTCCTTTTCTGCTGCTCAGCCGCCAGCCATGTTTTCTTTTTCCCATTGTGCATAACTCTCTCTCTCTCTCTGCCACCTACGATCTACAGCCCTCAGCTGTTTACGCCTCCCTCCCTCCTGTCCTCCTGTGAGAAGCCAAGCAGAGTCTTCTCAGACGTCGGTTCAGAGCGTAATGTATTCCTCCAGAGACTCCCAGATTCTTAGGTATGCATGTGACTAAGACTCCATCCGTCCACCTCCATCCCTCTACCTCCATCACTCCATCCCTCCATCCTCCTCCCCAATCCCTCCTCCACCTCCTCCACAGCCACCTCCTCCACCTCCTCCACAGCCACCTCCTCCACCTCCTCCTCCTCCTCAGCGAGTGTATAAGAGCAGCCGTTGAGAAGTGTAAAGGTCACAGATTCTCATTATGTCTGTGTTCAATCCAAGGAAATACTACATTAGCTGATAGCAAACGCTGATTCTGAGAAGAGAGAAAAGTCTGAAAAAGATTAACGGTTTAACGGCCATTTTAAGTTGTCTGTTTTTATTTGTCCAATTAGCCAAGTTAGAATCCCTGTACCTCTCCTCTGTAAGCTTCTACTTCTGATGTGGGTCGTGCTGTTGGTCACGTGGCCGTAAATCCTGACAAAAATGGTACGTGTTATCTCCATTACTACAGAACTGCTGTGAAAAGTACCGTTAGCGCACCGGAGAAGCTGGGCCTTTTTGTTTTCTGAAACATCCAGCTGTACTCCTCTGATCTGCAGGCCTTTTGACTTTCTCTTCCAATTAAAAGCTCATTAGTGAAGTGATTAAGATGGATGTCGTAGGAGTCCACAGAAACACAGTTTCAACTCGTTTCTATGGATCCACTAAGAGTCTTTTAGTATTTTCTTATAACTAATGGCTGTTTAATGGGCGTCGTCGATCTGGATTCCAGAGAAACAAAACAATAGTCTTGCCGCTACGCTTCATAAAATAGTCCTTTAGTTTGGTTTAGTGATAAATTAAAACAAACAATGGGTCAGATATATGGGGGGGGGGGTAAACTGAGAAATGGTGTTGAAGTAGCCTCTACAGAGACAATAACAAAGGAGGAAGAGACTGACTAGATCAATTATCAGACACACATCCTGACCGATTCTGTCACCACTAGACATGAGAAATACAGTAATCAAACCTATTGGCCCTGATCTTTTTCTACGGTGAAATATAAATCATGTGAGAGGTACTTGTTTTGGATCTGCTGTTCGGAGTGTGTTTTGACCGAGGCATGGTATTCTAAGTGACTATTTAACACAGTCAGAAAGATATCCCCTTCACTCCATGTCTCCTGCTCTCACTGGCTTCACAAAACACTTGTGAACGTTTGTTAGACCACATCTGTGCTAAAGTAATTAACCGCTCACTTTCAAATGTTCTCTACATGGACTCTGAGTAGGAGGAGGAGAGGAGAGGAGAGGGAGGAGAGGGAGGAGGAGAGGAGAGGAGAGGAGAGAGGAGAGGGGGAGGAGAGGGAGGAGAGGAGAGGGAGAGAAGAGGAGGAGAGGGAGAGAGGAGAGGAGAGGAGAGGGAGAGGGAGGAGAGAGGGAGGAGAGAGAGGAGGAGGAGGAGAGGAGAGGGAGAGGAGAGGAGAGAGGAGGAGGAGATGAGAGGAGGGAGGAGAGGAGAGGGAGGAGGAGAGGAGAGGAGAGGGAGGAGAGGAGAGGAGAGGAGAGGAGAGGAGAGGGAGGAGGAGAGGAGAGGGAGGAGAGGGAGAGGAGGAGAGGAGAGAGGAGGAAGAGGAGAAGAGAAGGGGAGGAGGAGGACAAAGAGGAAGAGTAGAGTAGAGTAGAGAGAGGAGAGGAGAGGAGAGGAGAGGAGAGGAGAGGAGAGGAGAGGAGAGGAGAGGAGAGGAGAGGAGAGGAGAGGAGAGGAGAGGAGAGGAGAGAGAGGAGAAGGAGGAGAGGAGGGGAAGAGGAGAGGAGAAGAGGAGAGGGAGGGAGGAAGAGGAAGGAGGAGGAGAAGGAGGAGGGAGAGGAGGAGGAGAGAAGAGGGGAGAGAGGAGGAGGAGAAGAAGAGGAGAGGAGGCAGAGGAGAGGAGAGGAGAGAAGAGGGAGAAGAGGAGAGGAGGAGAGAGGAGAGGAGAGGAGAGGAGAGGGAGAGGAGAGGAGAGGAGAGAAGAGAGGAGAGGAGAGGAGAGGGAGAGGAGGAGAGGAGAGGGAGGAGAGGAAGAGGAGGGAGAGGAGAGAAGAGAAGAGGAGAGGAGAGGAGAGGGAGAGGAGGAGGAGAGGAGAGGAGAGGAGAGGAGAGGAGAGGAGAGAAGAGGGAGGAGAGGGAGAGGAGAGGAGAGGAGAGAGAGGAGAGGAGAGAGAGAGAGGAGAGGAGAGGAGAGGAGAGGAGAGGAGAGGAGAGGAGGAGGAGAGGAGAGGAGAAGGAGGAGAGGAGGAGGGGAGAAGGAGGAGAGGGAGGGGGAGGAGAGGAGAGGAGGAGGAGAGGAGAGGAGAGGAGAGGAGAGGAGAGGAGAGGAGAGGAGGAGAGGGAGAGGAGAGGAGAGGAGAGGAGAGGAGAGGAGAGGAGAGGAGAGGAATAGGGAAAGGAAGAAGAGGAGGGGAGAGGAGGAGGAGAGGGAGAGGAAGGAGAGAGGAGTGACTGACATTAGCTCCTGTGGGACAGAGCAGTGCCATGTCTATTTCAACCCGACCCCGCAGACAGACACATTCTACTGGCCATGACAACTGTTTCATATTCACCATGAGGAATTCTTTATTCCTACTTCCCTTTTCATGCCCTTTATTCTCTGCTCTTTCTCAGTCATCACCAACTGTGAGTCTCAACAGAGAATATACCATTTTCTGTACTTGCCGTCTACAGTGTCAAGCCAGGCGAGCAACGCCATTAGAAACGGATTGTTCCATTTCCTTTAATAGATTTTATTCCACTAATCATATCGGTCTGAATTGAACGAAAACATAATTTTTTACTCCACTGAGATAATAGAAATACTCATTATTCCTGATCAGGAGTGATCCTCCATTACTCTCCTAATAATATAAATACTCATTATTCCTGATCAGAGTGGTCCTCCATTACTCTCCTAATAATTCAAAGACTCATTATTCCTGATCAGGAGTGGTCCTCCATTACTCTCCTAATAATTGAAATACTCATTATTCCTGATCAGTCTACATTACTCTCTTTAGCAGAATTGGTCCTACATTACTCTCCTAATAATTGAAATACATTATTCATTATTCCTGATCAGGAGTGATCCTCCATTACTCTCCTAATAATTGAAATACTCATTATTCCTGATCAGGAGTGGTCCTCCATTACTCTCCTAATAATTGAAATACTCATTATTCCTGATCAGGAGTGGTCCTCCATTACTCTCCTAATAATATAAATATTCCTGATCAGGAGTGATCCTCCATTATTCCTGATCAGGAGTGATCCTCCATTACTCTCCTAATAATTGAAATACTCATTATTCCTGATCAGGAGTGGTCCTCCATTACATTACTCCTAATAATATAAATACTCATTATTCCTGATCAGGAGTGGTCCTCCATTACTCTCCTAATAATTGAAATACTCATTATTCCTGATCAGGAGTGGTCCTCCATTACTCTCCTAATAATTGAAATACTCATTATTCCTGATCAGGAGTGGTCCTCCATTACTCTCCTAATAATAGATAGACTCATTATTCCTGATCAGGAGTGACCCTCCATTACTCTCCTAATAATATAAATACTCATTATTCCTGATCAGGAGTGATCCTCCATTACTCTCCTAATAATAGATAGACTCATTATTCCTGATCAGGAGTGATCCTCCATTACTCTCCTAATAATAGATAGACTCATTATTCCTGATCAGGAGTGACCCTCCATTACTCTCCTAATAATATAAATACTCATTATTCCTGATCAGGAGTGATCCTCCATTACTCTCCTAATAAGAGAAATACTCATTATTCCTGATCAGGAGTGGTCCTCCATTACTCTCCTAATAATATAAATACTCATTATTCCTGATCAGGAGTGATCCTCCATTACTCTCCTAAAAATTGAAATACTCATTATTCCTGATCAGGAGTGATCCTCCATTACTCTCCTAATAAGAGAAATACTCATTATTGAATTAGATTAATTCTCCTGACTGGAGGTGGGTTTAGTGGCCCAGTGTGTTGAATGAGATGAATTCTCCTGACTGGAGGTGGGTTTAGTGGCCCAGTGTGTTGAATGAGATGAATTCTCCTGACTGGAGGTGGGTTTAGTGGCCCAGTGTGTTGAATGAGATGAATTCTCCTGACTGGAGGTGGGTTTAGTGGCCCAGTGTGTTGAATTAGATGAATTTTCCTGACTGGAGGTGGGTTTAGTGGCCCAGTGTGTTGAATTAGATGAATTCTCCTGACTGGAGGTGGGTTTAGTGGCCCAGTGTGTTGAATTAGATGAATTCTCCTGACTGGAGGTGGGTTTAGTGGCCCAGTGTGTTGAATTAGATGAATTCTCCTGACTGGAGGTGGGTTTAGTGTCCCAGTGTGTTGAATAAGATGAATTCTCCTGACTGGAGGTGGGTTTAGTGGCCCAGTGTGTTGAATTAGATGAATTCTCCTGACTGGAGGTGGGTTTAGTGGCCCAGTGTGTTGAATGAGATGAATTCTCCTGACTGGAGGTGGGTTTAGTGGCCCAGTGTGTTGAATTAGATGAATTCTCCTGACTGGATGTTAGTTTAGTTACCCAGTGTGTTAAATAAGATGAATTCTCCTGACTGGGGGTGGGTTTAGTGTCCCAGTGTGTTAAATAATATAACTTTTCCTGCCCGGGAGCGGTTTATGAAATAGATCAATATTACTAATGACTCAAACTAGAGAGTTACAGACTGTACATCTGTACTGCCAGAGCAACCTTGCCGACAGAGTTAAATATACCAGACGTGCTGCTTTCATCTTCACATAGAAACCAATCATTTTTATGTGTACGCTCCTCTCCTGGTCGTCTTTAAAAACACCCACATGCTGTTAAATGTATTCAGGCCATTGTCTTAGCAGCCATCTGTTCCACAGTGGAGACGTTATGTTCTACTTCTAGGTTCAGTAGGTACTGAGCAGCTGTGGGACTCTACTAACTTTTCATTTGAGAGGCAAGTGCCCTGTCAACGGAGTAGTTTTCTTCTGCCCCCCCCAGTTCTGGTTAGATAAGAAATTAAAGAAATGGTTCTTCTAAATGATGTCCTCAAGCCGACATACAGCATTTCTTCTCCAACGTCATACCTGTGGGGTTTTTTACGGGACAGATCAGCTTTAATATTGCAGTTAGATTGTGATCAAATTGTGATCCGATTGTGATTTGATTGTGATCCGATTGTGATGAAATTGTGATCTGATTGTTATCTGATTGTGGTTTCTATCAATGTAATAGTCCACATCATCTCCAGTCCACTATATATATATATTTGTAAATACAGTATACACTAGATGACCAAAAGTATGTGGACACCTGCTCGTCCAACATCTCAACACCTTCGCTAAGAGTATTACTATATTATTGGTCGATTGACTCGGACTTTTCAACATCAGCCAGTAGTGTTATTTGCAGTCTTCGCTCCAAGTAAATGTTGCCATTTTTTCAGCCAATCCTGAACCTGCGAAATCAAAAAAACAAGCTACATATGGGCAGTACCAAAACAAGGGATCTAATGACTCTGTCTATCGACAGCCAAATCTGCAGAGCTGGGAAGCTAATTGATTCTTTAGCCCGTTTTGTCTTTAATGCAGTGGCCTTCAGACAAGTTCCTTACCTCCTCCCCTTTCCACTTGCCCTCCTCACCTTTCCACTTGCCTCCTCCTTTCCACTTGCCTCCTCCCCTTTCCACTTGCCTCCTCCCCTTTCCACTTGCCTCCTCCCCTTCCACTCTGCCTCCTCCTCCCCTTTCCACTTTCCCTCCCCTCCCCTTTCCACTTGCCTCTGCCTCACCTTTCCACTTGCCTCCTCCCCTTTCCACTTGCCTCCTCACCTTTCCACTTGCCTCCTCCCTTTCCACTTGCCTCCTCCCCTTTCCACTTGCCTCCTCCCCTTTCCACTTGCCTCCTCCCCCTTTCCACTTGCCTCCTCACCTTTCCACTTGCCTCCCCTTTCCATTTTGTTTGCGGTAATGCTGCATGCAGTTGGTTGTAATTTTGTGTATTTGGGACATTTCCGTATATTTTTGTTAACTGCATATTTGACATAACTCCACCAGTCCAAATTTATGACATAGTTTACAAAGATTATACCGATTTTATACATTTGAGTTTAACCATAATATTCCTTCTATTATTTGTTGTTTTTTCTCATGTATTAAACATGGGATGAGGCATTCTTACTAATCTGCTAGAGACCCGTTTGGATTTAACTATAATTTTTGTATTATTGAAGCATTTCGCTGCAACGTCTACTCCTGAGTGGCACAGCAGTCTAAGTCACCGCATCTCAGTGCTGACTCTGGTTCGATCCCGGGCTGTGTCATCAAGTGGCCGTGATCGGGAAGGCCAGATTAATCCATCGTTGTAAATAAGAATTTGTTCTTAACTGACATGCCTAGTTTAATAAAAATAACATGTGTATGCGACTAATAAAACATTGATTTAGTGAGAGGTGCAATACTTTAATAGTTAATCGTCTTCATACCTGTGTTGTTGTTTTGTCACTTTCTCTCCAGATGGTGACTTGAGTTTTTATCTCAGACTGTCAGCTTCCGATAACTAATTTGTTTTAATTGAAACATGTCACAGATGTTCCCATTATGACGTCTATTTTCGGCTTGACGACACATCTGAGATCTGAGACGAAGTAAAGTAAGACACAAAATATAATGTCTCCATGAATTTAACTAGGACTACTGTTGCAGCCATCTAGTAGAAAAACAACTCTGTAAATCCAGCCTAATGTGACTTGTACCTCTCCTAAGGGTCTGTGTGACTTCAGCTGACAATATGTGAGGAAACCTAGCACCCACTTCGATTAGTTGTTATGGTAATAGTTGTCATGGTAATAGTCCCTACATTAAAACAGGTCTATACTATATTTCTCTGCACTACAATCTACAGTCCTGAGACTCAGCTGTAGGTGTTCAGCTCTTGACGGGAACCTCCTCTATCAGTGAAACAAAAGTCCAGCTAGCGAGACAGAATTACCAGTAATTGTCACACCTTGATCTGTTTCACCTGTCTTTGTGATTGTCTCCAAACCCCTCCAGGTGTCGCCCATCTTCTCCATTATCCCCTGTGTATTTATACCTGTGTTCTCTGTTTGTATGTTGCCAGTTCCTTTTGTTTTGTGAAGCCTACCAGCGGTTTTCCCTCTGCTCCTGTCTCGCGATTGTTCTTGGTTTCCCGGTGTTGACCATTCTGCCGGTCGTCCTGTACCTCTGCCCCAGCTATGGGGATTACTGACCTCTACCTGAGCCTGCCTGCCGTGCTGTATCTTTGCCCCAGCTATGTGGATTACTGACCTCTACCTGAGCCTGCCTGCCGTGCTGTATCTTTGCCCCAGCTATGTGGATTACTGACCTCTACCTGAGCCTGCCTGCCGTGCTGTATCTTTGCCCCAGCTATGTGGATTACTGACCTCTGCCTGACCTGAGCCTGAGCCAAAGATACAGCCTGCCGTGCTGTATCTTTGCCCCAGCTATGTGGATTACTGACCTCTACCTGCCCTGACCCTGAGCCTTCCTGTCGTTCTGTACCTTTGCCCCAGCTATGTGGATTACTGACCTCTGCCTGCCCTGACCCTGAGCCTTCCTGTCGTTCTGTACCTTTGCCCCAGCTATGTGGATTACTGACCTCTGCCTGCCCTGACCCTTCCTGTCGTTCTGTACCTTTGCCCCAGCTATGTGGATTACTGACTCTGCCTGACCCTGACCCTGAGCCTTCCTGTCGTTCTGTACCTTTGCCCCAGCTATGTGGATTACTGACCTCTGCCTGCCCTGACCCTGACCCTGACCCTGACCCTTCCTGTCATTCTGTACCTTTGCCCCAGCTATGTGGATTACTGACCTCTGCCTGCCCTTAACCTATCTTTTTGCCTGCCCCTGTTGGATTAATAAACTGTTGCTACTGTTGTCTGCATCTGGGTCTTACCTGAATTGTAATGTTCCTAACTATAGACTGATGTTAAGTCAGCTGGGACACTATGCTGTGAAAGTGGAGAGTTATTAACGTGATAACTCAACAATGATCCCGCAAAGTACACTTCCACAATTAAATCCAATCTGTCTTTGGTGAAAAATGGGGTCTGAAAAGGTCACCAAGCCCAATCCATAGCCTTCCATGGTAAAGAACTGGTCTGAACCTGTCTCAAAGATATAACCTTCCTGGTCTGAACCTGTCTCAAGCCCAGATATAGCCTTCCATGGTAAAGAACTGGTCTGAACCTGTCTCCAAGCCCAGATATAGCCTTCCATGGTAAAGAACTGGTCTGAACCTGTCTCTCCAAGCCCAGCTATAACCTTCCATGGTAAAGAACTGGTCTGAACCTGTCTCCAAGCCCAGATATAGCCTTCCATGGTAAAGAACTGGTCTGAACCTGTCTCAAGCCCAGATATAACCTTCCATGGTAAAAGAACTGGTCTGAACCTGTCTCCAAGCCCAGATATAACCTTCCATGGTAAAGAACTGGTCTGAACCTGTCTCAAGCCCAGATATAGCCTTCCACTGGTCTGAACCTGTCAAGCCCAGCTATAACCTTCCTAAAGAACTGGTCTGAACCCCAAGCCCAGTCTTCAACTGGTCTGAACCTGTCCAGATATAACCTTCCATGGTAAAGAACTGGTCTGAACCTGTCTCCTTCAATATAGTTTTCCATGGTAAAGGGGGAATGAACCTGTCTCCCAAGCCCAGCTATAACCTTCCATGGTAAAGAACTGGTCTGAACCTGTCTCAAGCCCAGATATAACCTTCCATGGTAAGAACTGGTCTGAACCTGTCTCCAAGCCCAGATATAACCTTCCATGGTAAAGAACTGGTCTGAACCTGTCTCCAAGCCCAGATATAACCTTCCATGGTAAAGAACTGGTCTGAACCTGTCTCCAAGCCCAGCTATAACCTTCCATGGTAAAGAACTGGTCTGGTCTGATATAACCTTCCATGGTAAAGAACTGTCTGAACCTGTCCAAGCCCAGATATAACCTTCCATGGTAAACTGGTCTGAACCTGTCTCCAAGCCCAGATATAACCTTCCATGGTAAAGAACTGGTCTGAACCTGTCTCCAGATATAACCTTCCATGGTAAAGAACTGGTCTGAACCTGTCTCCAAGCCCAGATATAACCTTCCATGGTAAAGAACTGGTCTGAACCTGTCTCCAAGCCCAGATATAGCCTTCCATGGTAAAGAACTGGTCTGAACCTGTCTCCAAGCCCAGCTATAACCTTCCATGGTAAAGAACTGGTCTGAACCTGTCTCAAGCCCAGATATAGCCTTCCATGGTAAAAACCACCTGTCTCAAGCCCAGCTATAACCTTCCATGGTAAAGAAGGCTGATCTCTCCCTGTAGGCTGACGGGCCCAACACATTAGTAGTAATCAATACCCAACACCCCAGAAAGATGGAGGGATGTGTGTGATGGATGGAGAGATCAATACAGAAGGAGGGGGGAAAAGAGTGAACTTTAATCTGGATTCTTTTATTTTCTTTCTTGTTGTTGTTTCTTTTCAGTTGGGGGGGAAGGAGGGAAAGGACAGAGGGAGGGAGTGTGGGGCTGAGGGGTGACATGTGGTGTTCCGAAAGCAATCTTCTCCTTGCCAGTGAGGTGGGTGGCTGGTGACTGGGCCCGGGTGGGGTAGGTAGGTAGGGTGAGTTGGGATGAGGTTGAAGGAGCTAGCTAACTCCATCCCCCTGAGTTATTTTCTGTGTATTCTCCCTCACCTTTCTGAGTTAGATTAATACAGACATGTTCTTTCTCCTGTTCGCTCTGTGGCTAAATAACTCTCTCTCTTTCTCCCTCAATAAATTAACGTGTGTCCAAATATTGATCCGTCACATTTGTCACGCCGCGTTTCAGTCCCCCGTGGTTCTGTGTATTAGTTTCAATCGGTGCGTGGCTCTACTTCCACTTGCTGAGCCATTTACTAGTCAGAGGAAGTCTCTGGTGTCTGGCTTCTACTTCATGTTGTCTGAGTTACAGTGATGATGAGGCATTCCTCTGTTCTGCTCTGTTCTGTTCTGGTGCAATACAACATGCCCTGAGGTAACCTATGGAATCGGAACCTTCTTTTTCATCTCTAGTCACCTTCCTAAACGGGTTGTCACATTACCCATTTTAAAAGAGAGATACTGTAGTGTAAAAATACATTTTAAAACATGTTAAATGTTTGCACTTGTCTTATTGTGTGGTAAATACAGTTGATTTATGTGCATTGCAGCGCCACCAGTCTATATGTTAGCAGAGGGGGATATATTGCCCCTTGTTCAGTTCTGTCTTGGGAGGGTTCTGTCAGGTAGGGGCAGGGGCGAAGGGAAGTGGGGGATATATTGCCCTTTGTTCAGTTCTGTCAGGTAGGGGGCTGGGGAGCACGAAGGGCTGTGGGAGGGGGATATATTGCCCTTTGTTCAGTTCTGTCAGGAAGGGTAGGGGCAGGTAGGGGGCTGGGGGATGAAGGGCAGTGGGAGGGGGATATATTGCCCTTGTTCAGTTCTGTCAGGTAGGGGCTAGGGAGCACGAAGGGCTGTGGGAGGGTTCTGTCAGGTAGGGGCTAGGGAGCACGAAGGGCAGTGGGAGGGAGATTTGGTTATAATGTGAAATATAAAAAATATGAAATATAACCACAGCTCAGAGGCATAGTGATGATAAGAGGAAGGAACTGAGTTCCAACAAGGCACCCTATTCTCTATGGGCCCTATGGTCAAAAGTAGTGCACTACGTAGGGAATAGGGAGCCATTTGGGGGACGTAGGCCTGATTCCTTCCCACGCGTTATCTGGTAACCTGTCCAAGCCTGACCCTGCATCACTGCATCACTGCATCACTGTATCAGTGTAGCGCTACACAACACAAAGCCCGGGACTCATCCGTTTGGGGGAGGAAGGTTGGCCGGTCAACGGCCGGTGATTGATAACGTCCATTATTGATGATGTCGTTTTTTAATATGGCGGAGACGGAAGAGATGGAGTCAGCGGAGTAGTAAATGGGTTTGTGGGTAAAGCTGCAGGGTGTAAGAGGCGGAGTTAACCCTGGAAATAGAGGGAGAGAAGAAACATGGCGTCAGAACCTACAGAAGTTTGGTGCTAATAAGAGATGGGTGAGGGAGGGGTGGTGGTGGGGTGGGGGTGGGGTGGCGGGGTGGGAGGGGTGGGGTGGTGGGGGTGGTGTGATGGGGTGGGGTGGCGGGGTGGAGGGGTGGTGGGTGGGGTGTGGGGTGGCGGGGTGGAGGGGTGGGGGGGGTGGAGGGGGTGGTGGGGGTGGAGGGGGTGGTGGGGGTGGTGGGGGTGGAGGGGTGGTGTGGTGGGGTGGGGGGTGGCGGGGGTGGAGGGGGTGGTGGGGTGGAGGGGGTGGTGTGGTGGGGGTGGGGGGGGTGGCGGGGTGGAGGGGGTGGGGGGTGGAGGGGTGGTGGGGGTGGAGGGGGTGGTGGGGTGGTGGGGTGGAGGGGGTGGTGGGGTGGGGGTGGTGGGGTGGAGGGGTGGTGGGGTGGGGTGGTGGGGTGGTGGGGGTGGGGGGTGGCGGGGTGGAGGGGTGGTGGGGGTGGTGTGGTGGGGTGGGGGTGGCGGGGTGGAGGCAAGTGAGGGGGGTGGAGGGGTGGTGTTGTGGGGTGGTGTTGTGTGAGTTCTTCATAATGGACTTTTGCCCTCCATTAGGTCATCTGGAGCGTTGAACTCAACAGCAGTGATTAGAGGACATTGTCTGGTCCATCTGACGTTTTCTACATGGACTTTTGCCCTTAAAGAGGGTCGACTTTAACGAACCATCAAGGTCAGAAAGTCAAGTAGCTGAATCACTTGGTATTCTAAAAGGCTTTCTAATGCTTAGTTAAATAAAGGTTAAACATTTTTATTTTTTAAGAATGGATACTCACGGTCAGCTAAACCACTGGATACTTCTACTTTTATTGAACTGTTGACCTGACATTTACACTACGTTGGCTACATTACATAGTGACATGTTGAGAGTCCTCTC
>NW_024608213.1:0-53727 GCF_018296145.1 Oncorhynchus tshawytscha
TGGTCTGTCATAATATAATAGAGACAGTAGATCTAGCTGGTCTGTCATAATATAATAGAGACAGTAGATCTAGCTGGTCTGTCATATATATAATAGAGACAGTAGATCTAGCTGGTCTGTCATAATATAATAGAGACAGTAGATCTAGCTGGTCTGTCATAATATAATAGAGACAGTAGATCTAGCTGGTCTGTCATAATATAATAGAGACAGTAGATCTAGCTGGTCTGTCATAATATAATAGAGACAGTAGATCTAGCTGGTCTGTCATAATATAATAGAGACAGTAGATCTAGCTGGTCTGTCATATTATAATAGAGACAGTAGATCTAGCTGGTCTGTCATAATATAATAGAGACAGTAGATCTAGCTGGTCTGTCATAATATAATAGAGACAGTAGATCTAGCTGGTCTGTCATAATATAATAGAGACAGTAGATCTAGCTGGTCTGTCATAATATAATAGAGACAGTAGATCTAGCTGGTCTGTCATAATATAATAGAGACAGTAGATCTAGCTGGTCTGTCATAATATAATAGAGACAGTAGATCTAGCTGGTCTGTCATAATATAATAGAGACAGTAGATCTAGCTGGTCTGTCATAATATAATAGAGACAGTAGATCTAGCTGGTCTGTCATAATATAATAGAGACAGTAGATCTAGCTGGTCTGTCATAATATAATAGAGACAGTAGATCTAGCTGGTCTGTCATAATATAATAGAGACAGTAGATCTAGCTGGTCTGTCATAATATAATAGAGACAGTAGATCTAGCTGGTCTGTCATAATATAATAGAGACAGTAGATCTAGCTGGTCTGTCATAATATAATAGAGACAGTAGATCTAGCTGGTCTGTCATAATATAATAGAGACAGTAGATCTAGCTGGTCTGTCATAATATAATAGAGACAGTAGATCTAGCTGGTCTGTCATAATATAATAGAGACAGTAGATCTAGCTGGTCTGTCATAATATAATAGAGACAGTAGATCTAGCTGGTCTGTCATATTATAATAGAGACAGTAGATCTAGCTGGTCTGTCATAATATAATAGAGACAGTAGATCTAGCTGGTCTGTCATAATATAATAGAGACAGTAGATCTAGCTGGTCTGTCATAATATAATAGAGACAGTAGATCTAGCTGGTCTGTCATAATATAATAGAGACAGTAGATCTAGCTGGTCTGTCATATTATAATAGAGACAGTAGATCTAGCTGGTCTGTCATAATATAATAGAGACAGTAGATCTAGCTGGTCTGTCATAATATAATAGAGACAGTAGATCTAGCTGGTCTGTCATAATATAATAGAGACAGTAGATCTAGCTGGTCTGTCATAATATAATAGAGACAGTAGATCTAGCTGGTCTGTCATAATATAATAGAGACAGTAGATCTAGCTGGTCTGTCATAATATAATAGAGACAGTAGATCTAGCTGGTCTGTCATAATATAATAGAGACAGTAGATCTAGCTGGTCTGTCATATTATAATAATAGAGACAGTAGGTCTAGCTGTCATCATATAATACAGACAGTTGATCTAACTGGTCTGTCATAATATATTAGAGACAGTATATCTAGCTGGTCTGTCATAATACAATAGAGACAGTAGATCTAGCTGGTCTGTCATAATATAATAGAGACAGTAGATCTAGCTGGTCTGTCATATTATAATAGAGAAAGTAGATCTAGCTGGTCTGTCATAATATGATAGAGACAGTAGATCTAGCTGGTCTGTCATAATACAATAGAGACAGTAGATCTAGCTGGTCTGTCATAATATAATACAGACTGTTGATCTAGCTGGTCTGTCATAATATAAAACAGACTGTTGATCTAGCTGGTCTGTCATAATATATTAGAGACAGTAGATATAGCTGGTCTGTCATAATACAACAGAGACAGTAGATCCAGCTGGTCTGTCATAATATAATATTGACATAGAGACAGTAGATCTAGCTGGTCTGTCACAATACAATTGAGACAGTGATCTAGCTTGTCTGTCATAATATAATAGAGACAGTAGATCTACCTGGTCTGTCATAATATAACATAGACAGTAGATCTACCTGGTCTGTCATAATATAATAGAGACAGTAGATCTACCTGGTCTGTCATAATATAATAGAGACAGCAGATCTACCTGGTCTGTCATATTATAATAGAGAAAGTAGATCTAGCTGGTCTGTCATAATATGATAGAGACACAGAGACAGTAGATCTAGCTGGTTTGTCATAATATAATAGAGACAGTAGATCTAGCTGGTCTGTCATATTATAATAGAGACAGTAGATCTAGCTGGTCTGTCATAATATAATAGAGACAGTAGATCTAGCTGGTCTGTCATATATATAATAGAGACAGTAGATCTAGCTGGTCTGTCATAATATAATAGAGACAGTAGATCTAGCTGGTCTGTCATAATATAATAGAGACAGTAGATCTAGCTGGTCTGTCATATTATAATAGAGACAGTAGATCTAGCTGGTCTGTCATAATATAATAGAGACAGTAGATCTAGCTGGTCTGTCATAATATAATAGAGACAGTAGATCTAGCTGGTCTGTCATAATATAATAGAGACAGTAGATCTAGCTGGTCTGTCATAATATAATAGAGACAGTAGATCTAGCTGGTCTGTCATATAATAGAGACAGTAGATCTAGCTGGTCTGTCATAATATAATAGAGACAGTAGATCTAGCTGGTCTGTCATAATATAATAGAGACAGTAGATCTAGCTGGTCTGTCATAATATAATAGAGACAGTAGATCTAGCTGGTCTGTCATAATATAATAGAGACAGTAGATCTAGCTGGTCTGTCATAATATAATAGAGACAGTAGATCTAGCTGGTCTGTCATAATATAATAGAGACAGTAGATCTAGCTGGTCTGTCATAATATAATAGAGACAGTAGATCTAGCTGGTCTGTCATAATATAATAGAGACAGTAGATCTAGCTGGTCTGTCATAATATAATAGAGACAGTAGATCTAGCTGGTCTGTCATAATATAATAGAGACAGTAGATCTAGCTGGTCTGTCATAATATAATAGAGACAGTAGATCTAGCTGGTCTGTCATAATATAATAGAGACAGTAGATCTAGCTGGTCTGTCATAATATAATAGAGACAGTAGATCTAGCTGGTCTGTCATAATATAATAGAGACAGTAGATCTAGCTGGTCTGTCATATAATATATAATAGAGACAGTAGATCTAGCTGGTCTGTCATAATATAATAGAGACAGTAGATCTAGCTGGTCTGTCATAATATAATAGAGACAGTAGATCTAGCTGGTCTGTCATAATATAATAGAGACAGTAGATCTAGCTGGTCTGTCATGGTCTGTATATTATAATAGAGACAGTAGATCTAGCTGGTCTGTCATATTATAATAGAGACAGTAGATCTAGCTGGTCTGTCATCATATAATACAGACAGTTGATCTAGCTGGTCTGTCATAATATATTAGAGACAGTAGATCTAGCTGGTCTGTCATAATATAATAGAGACAGTAGATCTAGCTGGTCTGTCATAATATAATAGAGACAGTAGATCTAGCTGGTCTGTCATATTATAACAGTAGATCTAGCTGGTCTGTCATAATATAATAGAGACAGTAGATCTAGCTGGTCTGTCATAATATAATAGAGACAGTAGATCTAGCTGGTCTGTCATAATACAATAGAGACAGTAGATCTAGCTGGTCTGTCATAATATAATACAGACTGTAGATCTAGCTGGTCTGTCATAATATAATAGAGACAGTAGATCTAGCTGGTCTGTCATAATATATTAGAGACAGTAGATCTAGCTGGTCTGTCATAATATAACAGAGACAGTAGATCTAGCTGGTCTGTCATAATAGAGACATAGATCTAGCTGGTCTGTCATATTACAATTGAGACAGTAGATCTAGCTGGTCTGTCATAATATAATAGAGACAGTAGATCTAGCTGGTCTGTCATAATATAATAGAGACAGTAGATCTAGCTGGTCTGTCATAATATAATAGAGACAGTAGATCTACCTGGTCTGTCATAATATAATAGAGACAGTAGATGGAGCTGGTCTGTCATAATACAATAGAGACAGTAGATCTAGCTGGTCTGTCATATTATAATAGAGAAAGTAGATCTAGCTGGTCTGTCATATTATAATAGAGACAGTAGATCTAGCTGGTCTGTCATAATATAATAGAGACAGTAGATCTAGCTGGTCTGTCATAATATAATAGAGACAGTAGATCTAGCTGGTCTGTCATAATATAATAGAGACAGTAGATCTAGCTGGTCTGTCATAATATAATAGAGACAGTAGATCTAGCTGGTCTGTCATAATATAATAGAGACAGTAGATCTAGCTGGTCTGTCATAATATAATAGAGACAGTAGATCTAGCTGGTCTGTCATATTATAATAGAGACAGTAGATCTAGCTGGTCTGTCATATATAATAGAGACAGTAGATCTAGCTGGTCTGTCATAATATAATAGAGACAGTAGATCTAGCTGGTCTGTCATAATATAATAGAGACAGTAGATCTAGCTGGTCTGTCATAATATAATAGAGACAGTAGATCTAGCTGGTCTGTCATAATATAATAGAGACAGTAGATCTAGCTGGTCTGTCATAATATAATAGAGACAGTAGATCTAGCTGGTCTGTCATAATATAATAGAGACAGTAGATCTAGCTGGATCTCTGGTCTGTCATAATATAATAGAGACAGTAGATCTAGCTGGTCTGTCATAATATAATAGAGACAGTAGATCTAGCTGGTCTGTCATAATATAATAGAGACAGTAGATCTAGCTGGTCTGTCATAATATAATAGAGACAGTAGATCTAGCTGGTCTGTCATAATATAATATACATAGAGACAGTAGATCTAGCTGGTCTGTCATATATACATAGAGACAGTAGATCTAGCTGGTCTGTCATAATATAATAGAGACAGTAGATCTAGCTGGTCTGTCATAATATAATAGAGACAGTAGATCTAGCTGGTCTGTCATAATATAATAGAGACAGTAGATCTAGCTGGTCTGTCATAATATAATAGAGACAGTAGATCTAGCTGGTCTGTCATATTATAATAGAGACAGTAGATCTAGCTGGTCTGTCATAATATAATAGAGACAGTAGAGAGTCTGTCAGTAGATCTAGCTGGTCTGTCATAATATAATAGAGACAGTAGATCTAGCTGGTCTGTCATAATATAATAGAGACAGTAGATCTAGCTGGTCTGTCATAATATAATAGAGACAGTAGATCTAGCTGGTCTGTCATAATATAATAGAGACAGTAGATCTAGCTGGTCTGTCATATATAATAGAGACAGTAGATCTAGCTGGTCTGTCATAATATAATAGAGACAGTAGATCTAGCTGGTCTGTCATAATATAATAGAGACAGTAGATCTAGCTGGTCTGTCATAATATAATAGAGACAGTAGATCTAGCTGGTCTGTCATAATATAATAGAGACAGTAGATCTAGCTGGTCTGTCATAATATAATAGAGACAGTAGATCTAGCTGGTCTGTCATATTAAAATAGAGACAGTAGATCTAGCTGGTCTGTCATATTATAATAGAGACAGTAGATCTAGCTGGTCTGTCATAATATAATAGAGATAGTAGATCTACCTGGTCTGTCATAATATAATAGAGACAGTAGATCTACCTGGTCTGTCATATTATAATAGAGACAGTAGATCTAGCTGGTCTGTCATAATATACATAGAGACAGTAGATCTACAGATATAACAGTAGATCTAGCTGGTCTGTCATAATATAATAGAGACAGTAGATCTAGCTGGTCTGTCATAATATAAGAGACAGTAGATCTAGCTGGTCTGTCATATTATAATAGAGACAGTAGATCTAGCTGGTCTGTCATAATATAATAGAGACAGTAGATCTAGCTGGTCTGTCATAATATAATAGAGACAGTAGATCTAGCTGGTCTGTCATATTATAATAGAGACAGTAGATCTAGCTGGTCTGTCATATTATAATAGAGACAGTAGATCTAGCTGGTCTGTCATAATATAATAGAGACAGTAGATCTAGCTGGTCTGTCATAATATAATAGAGACAGTAGATCTAGCTGGTCTGTCATAATATAATAGAGACAGTAGTAGATCTAGCTGGTCTGTCAGCTGGTCTGTCATATAATAGAGACAGTAGATCTAGCTGGTCTGTCATAATAGAGACAGTAGATCTAGCTAATAGAGACAGTAGATCTAGCTGGTCTGTCATAATATAATAGAGACAGTAGATCTAGCTGGTCTGTCATAATATAATAGAGACAGTAGATCTAGCTGGTCTGTCATATTATAATAGAGACAGTAGATCTAGCTGGTCTGTCATAATATAATAGAGACAGTAGATCTAGCTGGTCTGTCATAATATAATAGAGACAGTAGATCTAGCTGGTCTGTCATAATATAATAGAGACAGTAGATCTAGCTGGTCTGTCATAATATATATAGAGACAGAGACAGTAGATCTAGCTGGTCTGTCATAATATAATAGAGACAGTAGATCTAGCTGGTCTGTCATAATATAATAGAGACAGTAGATCTAGCTGGTCTGTCATAATATAATAGAGACAGTAGATCTAGCTGGTCTGTCATAATATAATAGAGACAGTAGATCTAGCTGGTCTGTCATAATATAATAGAGACAGATCTAGCTGGTCTGTCATCTAGAGCAGTAGATCTAGCTGGTCTGTCATATTAAAATAGAGACAGTAGATCTAGCTGGTCTGTCATATATAATAGAGACAGTAGATCTAGCTGGTCTGTCATAATATAATAGAGACAGTAGATCTAGCTGGTCTGTCATAATATAATAGAGACAGTAGATCTAGCTGGTCTGTCATATTATAATAGAGACAGTAGATCTAGCTGGTCTGTCATAATATATAGAGACACAGAGCCAGTAGATCTAGCTGGTCTGTCATAATATAATAGAGACAGTAGATCTAGCTGGTCTGTCATATTACAGAGACAGTAGATCTAGCTGGTCTGTCATATTATAAGAGAGAGTAGATCTAGCTGGTCTGTCATAATATAATAGAGATAGTTGGTCTAGCTGGTCTGTCATTTTACAGAGACAGTAGATCCAGCTGGTCTGTCATAATAAAATAGAGACAGTAGATCTAGCTGGTCTGTCATATTATAATAGAGACAGTAGATCTAGCTGGTCTGTCATATTATAATAGAGACAGTAGATCTAGCTGGTCTGTCATATTATAATAGAGACAGTAGATCTAGCTGGTCTGTCATCATATAATAGAGACAGTAGATCTAGCTGGTCTGTCATCATATAATAGAGACAGTAGATCTAGCTGGTCTGTCATAATATAATAGAGACAGTAGATCTAGCTGGTCTGTCATAATATAATAGAGACAGTAGATCTAGCTGGTCTGTCATAATATAATAGAGACAGTAGATCTAGCTGGTCTGTCATATATAATAGAGACAGTAGATCTAGCTGGTCTGTCATAATATAATAGAGACAGTAGATCTAGCTGGTCTGTCATAATATAATAGAGACAGTAGATCTAGCTGGTCTGTCATATTATAATAGAGACAGTAGATCTAGCTGGTCTGTCATAATATGATAGAGACACAGAGCCAGTAGATCTAGCTGGTCTGTCATAATATAATAGAGACAGTAGATATAGCTGGTCTGTCTGTCAATATAATAGAGACAGTAGATCTAGCTCGTCTGTCATAATACAATAGAGACAGCAGATATAGCTGGTCTGTCATAATATAATAGAGACAGTAGATCTAGCTGGTCTGTCATAATATAATAGAGACAGTTGATCTAGTTGGTCTGTCATATTAAAATAGAGACAGTAGATCTAGCTGGTCTGTCATAATATAATAGAGACAGTAGATCTAGCTGGTCTGTCATAATATAATAGAGACAGTAGATCTAGCTGGTCTGTCATAATATAATAGAGACAGTAGATCTAGCTGGTCTGTCATAATATAATAGAGACAGTAGATCTAGCTGGTCTGTCATAATATAATAGAGACAGAGACAGTAGATCTAGCTGGTCTGTCATAATATAATAGAGACAGTAGATCTAGCTGGTCTGTCATAATATAATAGAGACAGTAGATCTAGCTGGTCTGTCATATTATAATAGAGACAGTAGATCTAGCTGGTCTGTCATATATAATAGAGACAGTAGATCTAGCTGGTCTGTCATAATATAATAGAGACAGTAGATCTAGCTGGTCTGTCATAATATTTTAGAGACAGTAGATCTAGCTGGTCTGTCATAATATAATAGAGACAGTAGATCTAGCTGGTCTGTCATATATAATAGAGACAGTAGATCTAGCTGGTCTGTGATAATATATTAGAGACAGTAGATCTAGCTGGTCTGTCATAATATAATAGAGACAGTAGATCTAGCTGGTCTGTCATATTATAATAGAGACAGTAGATCTAGCTGGTCTGTCATAATATAATAGAGACAGTAGATCTAGCTGGTCTGTCATATTATAATAGAGACAGTAGATCTAGCTGGTCTGTCATAATATATTAGAGACAGTAGATCTAGCTGGTCTGTCATAATATAATAGAGACAGTAGATCTAGCTGGTCTGTCATATTATAATAGAGAAAGTAGATCTAGCTGGTCTGTCATAATATAATAGAGACAGTAGATCTAGCTGGTCTGTCATAATATAATAGAGACAGTAGATCTAGCTGGTCTGTCATATTATAATAGAGACAGTAGATCTAGCTGGTCTGTCATAATAAAATAGAGACAGTGGATCTAGCTGGTCTGTCAGATTATAATAGAGACAGTGGATCTAACTGGTCTGTCATAATATAATAGAGACAGCTGGTCTGTCAGAGACAGTAGATCTAGCTGGTCTGTCATATATGATAGAGACACAGAGACAGTAGATCTAGCTGGTCTGTCATAATATAATAGAGACAGTAGATCTAGCTGGTCTGTCATAATATAATAGAGACAGTAGATCTAGCTGGTCTGTCATAATATAATAGAGACAGTAGATCTAGCTGGTCTGTCATAATATAATAGAGACAGTAGATCTAGCTGGTCTGTCATAATATAATAGAGACAGTAGATCTAGCTGGTCTGTCATAATATAATAGAGACAGTAGATCTAGCTGGTCTGTCATATATATGTCATAATATAATAGAGACAGTAGATCTAGCTGGTCTGTCATAATATAATAGAGACAGACAGTAGATCTAGCTGGTCTGTCATAATACAATAGAGACAGTAGATCTAGCTGGTCTGTCATAATATAATACAGACAGTTGATCTAGCTGGTCTGTCATAATATAAAACAGACTGTTGATCTAGCTGGTCTGTCATAATATATTAGAGACAGTAGATATAGCTGGTCTGTCATAATACAACAGAGACAGTAGATCCAGCTGGTCTGTCATAATATAATATTGACATAGAGACAGTAGATCTAGCTGGTCTGTCATAATACAATTGAGACAGTGATCTAGCTGGTCTGTCATAATATAATAGAGACAGTAGATCTCTACATAGACAGTAGTCTAGCTGGTCTGTCATATATATAATAGAGACAGTAGATCTAGCTGGTCTGTCATAATATAATAGAGACAGTAGATGTACCTGGTCTGTCATAATATAATAGAGACAGTAGATCTAGCTGGTCTGTCATAATATGATAGAGACACAGAGACAGTAGATCTAGCTGGTCTGTCATAATATAATAGAGACAGTAGATCTAGCTGGTCTGTCATAATATAATAGAGACAGTAGATCTAGCTGGTCTGTCATAATATAATAGAGACAGTAGATCTAGCTGGTCTGTCATAATATAATAGAGACAGTAGATCTAGCTGGTCTGTCATAATATAATAGAGACAGTAGATCTAGCTGGTCTGTCATAATATAATAGAGACAGTAGATCTAGCTGGTCTGTCATAATATAATAGAGACAGTAGATCTAGCTGGTCTGTCATAATATAATAGAGACAGTAGATCTAGCTGGTCTGTCATATTAAAAGAGACAGTAGATCTAGCTGGTCTGTCATATATACAGTAGATCTAGCTGGTCTGTCATAATATAATAGAGACAGTAGATCTAGCTGGTCTGTCATAATATAATAGAGACAGTAGATCTACCTGGTCTGTCATAATATAATAGAGACAGTAGATCTAGCTGGTCTGTCATATTATAATAGAGAAAGTAGATCTAGCTGGTCTGTCATAATATGATAGAGACACAGAGCCAGTAGATCTAGCTGGTTTGTCATAATATAATAGAGACAGTAGATCTAGCTGGTCTGTCATAATATAATTGAGACAGTAGATCTAGCTGGTCTGTCATATTATAATAGAGACAGTAGATCTAGCTGGTCTGTCATAATATAATAGAGACAGTAGATCTAGCTGGTCTGTCATAATACAATAGAGACAGTAGATCTAGCTGGTCTGTCATATTAAAATAGAGACAGTAGATCTAGCTGGTCTGTCATATTATAATAGAGACAGTAGATCTAGCTGGTCTGTCATAATATAATAGAGACAGTAGATCTAGCTGGTCTGTCATATATAATAGAGACAGTAGATCTAGCTGGTCTGTCATAATATAATAGAGACAGTAGATCTAGCTGGTCTGTCATCATATAATAGAGACAGTAGATCTAGCTGGTCTGTCATAATATAATAGAGACAGTAGATCTAGCTGGTCTGTCATAATATAATAGAGACAGTAGATCTAGCTGGTCTGTCATAATATAATAGAGACAGTAGATCTACCTGGTCTGTCATAATATAATAGACACAGCAGATCTAGCTGGTCTGTCATAATATAATAGAGACAGTAGATCTAGCTGGTCTGTCATAATATAATAGACACAGCAGATCTAGCTGGTCTGTCATATTATAATAGAGACAGTAGATCTAGCTGTTCTATCATAATATAATAGAGACAGAGACAGTAGATCTAGATGGTCTGTCATAATATAATAGAGACAGTAGATCTAGCTGGTCTGTGATAATATAATAGAGACATAGAGACAGTAGAACTAGCTGGTCTGTAAATATAATAGAGACAGTAGATCTAGCTAGTCTGTCATAATATAATAGAGACAGTAGATCTAGCTGGTCTGTCATAATATAATAGAGACAGTAGATCTAGCTGGTCTGTCATAATATAATAGAGACAGTAGATCTAGCTGGTCTGTCATAATATAATAGAGACAGTAGATCTAGCTGGTCTGTCATAATATAATAGAGACAGTAGATCTAGCTGGTCTGTCATAATATAATAGAGACAGTAGATCTAGCTGGTCTGTCATATATAATAGAGACAGTAGATCTAGCTGGTCTGTCATAATATAATAGAGACAGTAGATCTAGCTGGTCTGTCATAATATAATAGAGACAGTAGATCTAGCTGGTCTGTCATAATATAATAGAGACAGTAGATCTAGCTGGTCTGTCATAATATAATAGAGACAGTAGATCTAGCTGGTCTGTCATAATATAATAGAGACAGTAGATCTAGCTGGTCTGTCATAATATAATAGAGACAGTAGATCTAGCTGGTCTGTCATAATATAATAGAGACAGTAGATCTAGCTGGTCTGTCATAATATAATAGAGACAGTAGATCTAGCTGGTCTGTCATAATATAATAGAGACAGTAGATCTAGCTGGTCTGTCATATTATAATAGAGACAGTAGATCTAGCTGGTCTGTCATATATATAATAGAGACAGTAGATCTAGCTGGTCTGTCATAATATAATAGAGACAGTAGATCTAGCTGGTCTGTCATAATATAATAGAGACAGTAGATCTAGCTGGTCTGTCATAATATAATAGAGACAGTAGATCTAGCTGGTCTGTCATAATATAATAGAGACAGTAGATCTAGCTGGTCTGTCATAATATAATAGAGACAGTAGATCTAGCTGGTCTGTCATAATATAATAGAGACAGTAGATCTAGCTGGTCTGTCATAATATAATAGAGACAGTAGATCTAGCTGGTCTGTCATAATATAATAGAGACAGTAGATCTAGCTGGTCTGTCATAATATATCTAGCTGGTCTGTCATATATAATAGAGACAGTAGATCTAGCTGGTCTGTCATATTATAATAGAGACAGTAGATCTAGCTGGTCTGTCATAATATAATAGAGACAGTAGATCTAGCTGGTCTGTCATATTATAATAGAGACAGTAGATCTAGCTGGTCTGTCATAATATAATTGAGGCAGCAGATAAAGCTGGTCTGTCATAATATAATTGAGACAGTAAATCTAGCTGGTCTGTCATAATATAAAAATGTAGTAGATCTAGCTGGTCTGTCATAATATAATAGAGACAGTAGATCTAGATAGTCTGTCATAGTATAATGGATACAGTAGTTCCAACTGGTCTGTCATAATATAATAGAGTCAGTAGTTCTAGCTCGTCTGTCATAATATAAAAGAGGCAGTAGATCTAGCTGGTCTGTCATAATTATAATAGAGACAGTAGATCTAGCTGGTCTGTCATAATATAATAGAGACAGTAGATCTAGCTGGTCTGTCATAATATAATATTGAATAGAGACAGTAGATCTAGCTGGTCTGTCATAATATAATAGAGACAGTAGATCTAGCTGGTCTGTCATAATATAATAGAGACAGTAGATCTAGCTGGTCTGTCATAATATAATAGAGACAGTAGATCTAGCTGGTCTGTCATAATATAATAGAGACAGTAGATCTAGCTGGTCTGTCATATATATAGAGAATATAAGAGACAGTAGATCTAGCTGGTCTGTCATAATATAATAGAGACAGTAGATCTAGCTGGTCTGTCATAATATAATAGAGACAGTAGATCTAGCTGGTCTGTCATATTATAATAGAGACAGTAGATCTAGCTGGTCTGTCATAATATAATAGAGACAGTAGATCTAGCTGGTCTGTCATAATATAATAGAGACAGTAGATCTAGCTGGTCTGTCATATATATAATAGAGACAGTAGATCTAGCTGGTCTGTCATAATATATAGACACAGAGACAGTAGATCTAGCTGGTCTGTCATAATATAATAGAGACAGTAGATCTAGCTGGTCTGTCATAATATAATAGAGACAGTAGATCTAGCTGGTCTGTCATAATATAATAGAGACAGTAGATCTAGCTGGTCTGTCATAATATAATAGAGACAGTAGATCTAGCTGGTCTGTCATAATATAATAGAGACAGTAGATCTAGCTGGTCTGTCATAATATAATAGAGACAGTAGATCTAGCTGGTCTGTCATAATATAATAGAGACAGTAGATCTAGCTGGTCTGTCATAATATAATAGAGACAGTAGATCTAGCTGGTCTGTCATAATATAATAGAGACAGTAGATCTAGCTGGTCTGTCATAATATTTTAGAGACAGTAGATCTAGCTGGTCTGTCATAATATAATAGAGACAGTAGATCTAGCTGGTCTGTCATAATATAATAGAGACAGTAGATCTAGCTGGTCTGTCATAATATAATAGAGACAGTAGATCTAGCTGGTCTGTCATAATATAATAGAGACAGTAGATCTAGCTGGTCTGTCATATTATAATAGAGACAGTAGATCTAGCTGGTCTGTCATAATATAATAGAGACAGTAGATCTAGCTGGTCTGTCATATTATAATAGAGACAGTAGATCTAGCTGGTCTGTCATAATATAATAGAGACAGTAGATCTAGCTGGTCTGTCATAATATAATAGAGACAGTAGATCTAGCTGGTCTGTCATAATATAATAGAGACAGTAGATCTAGCTGGTCTGTCATAATATAATAGAGACAGTAGATCTAGCTGGTCTGTCATATTATAATAGAGACAGTAGATCTAGCTGGTCTGTCATAATATAATAGAGACAGTAGATCTAGCTGGTCTGTCATAATATAATAGAGACAGTAGATCTAGCTGGTCTGTCATAATATAATAGAGACAGTAGATCTAGCTGGTCTGTCATATTATAATAGAGACAGTAGATCTAGCTGGTCTGTCATATTATAATAGAGACAGTAGATCTAGCTGGTCTGTCATATTATAATAGAGACAGTAGATCTAGCTGGTCTGTCATAATATAATAGAGACAGTAGATCTAGCTGGTCTGTCATAATATAATAGAGACAGTAGATCTAGCTGGTCTGTCATAATATAATAGAGACAGTAGATCTAGCTGGTCTGTCATAGTATAATAGAGACAGTAGATCTAGCTGGTCTGTCATATTATAATAGAGACAGTAGATCTAGCTGGTCTGTCATATTATAATAGAGACAGTAGATCTAGCTGGTCTGTCATATTATAATAGAGACAGTAGATCTAGCTGGTCTGTCAAAATATAATAGAGACAGTAGATCTAGCTGGTCTGTCATATTATAATAGAGACATTATATCTAGCTGGTCTGTCATATTATAATAGAGACAGTAGATCTAGCTGGTCTGTCATATTATAATAGAGACAGTAGATCTAGCTGGTCTGTCATAATATAATAGAGACAGTAGATCTAGCTGGTCTGTCATAATATTTTAGAGACAGTAGATCTAGCTGGTCTGTCATAATATAATAGAGACAGTAGATCTAGCTGGTCTGTCATATTATAATAGAGACAGTAGATCTAGCTGGTCTGTCATAATATCATAGAGACAGTAGATCTAGCTGGTCTGTCATAATACAATAGAGACAGTAGATCTAGCTGGTCTGTCATATTATAATAGAGACAGTAGATCTAGCTGGTCTGTCATATTATATAATAGAGACAGTAGATCTAGCTGGTCTGTCATAGAGACAGTAGATATAATAGAGACAGTAGATCTAGCTGGTCTGTCATATTATAATAGAGACAGTAGATCTAGCTGGTCTGTCATATTATAATAGAGACAGTAGATCTAGCTGGTCTGTCATAATATAATAGAGACAGTAGATCTAGCTGGTCTGTCATATTATAATAGAGACAGTAGATCTAGCTGGTCTGTCATAATATAATAGAGACAGTAGATCTAGCTGGTCTGTCATAATATAATAGAGACAGTAGATCTAGCTGGTCTGTCATATTATAATAGAGACAGTAGATCTAGCTGGTCTGTCATATTATAATAGAGACAGTAGATCTAGCTGGTCTGTCAAAATATAATAGAGACAGTAGATCTAGCTGGTCTGTCATAATATAATAGAGACAGTAGATCTAGCTGGTCTGTCATATTATAATAGAGACAGTAGATCTAGCTGGTCTGTCATAATATAATAGAGACAGTAGATCTAGCTGGTCTGTCATAATATAATAGAGACAGTAGATCTAGCTGGTCTGTCATATATATAATAGAGACAGTAGATCTAGCTGGTCTGTCATATTATAATAGAGACAGTAGATCTAGCTGGTCTGTCATAATATAATAGAGACAGTAGATCTAGCTGGTCTGTCATATTATAATAGAGACAGTAGATCTATCTGGTCTGTCATATTATAATAGAGACAGTAGATCTAGCTGGTCTGTCATATTATATAGAGACAGTAGATCTAGCTGGTCTGTCATAATATAATAGAGACAGTAGATCTAGCTGGTCTGTCATATTATAATAGAGACAGTAGATCTAGCTGGTCTGTCATAATATAATAGAGACAGTAGATCTAGCTGGTCTGTCATAATATAATAGAGACAGTAGATCTAGGTGGTCTGTCATAATACAATAGAGACAGTATATCTTGCTGGTCTGTCAAACTATAATACAGACAGTAGATCTAGCTGATCTGTCATATTATAATCGAGACAGTAGATCTAGCTGGTCTGTCATAATATAATAGAGACAGTAGATCTAGCTGGTCTGTCATATTATAATAGAGACAGTAGATCTAGCTGGTCTGTCATAATATAATAGAGACATTAGATCTATCTGGTCTGTCATATTATAATAGAGACAGTAGATCTAGCTGGTCTGTCATAATATAATAGAGACAGTAGATCTAGCTGGTCTGTCATAATATAATAGAGACAGTAGATCTAGCTGGTCTGTCATATTATAATAGAGACAGTAGATCTAGCTGGTCTGTCATAATATAATAGAGACAGTAGATCTAGCTGGTCTGTCATATTATAACAGAGACAGTAGATCTAGCTGGTCTGTCATATTATAATAGAGACAGTAGATCTAGCTGGTCTGTCATATTATAATAGAGACAGTAGATCTAGCTGGTCTGTCATAATATAATAGAGACAGTAGATCTAGCTGGTCTGTCATATTATAATAGAGACAGTAGATCTAGCTGGTCTGTCATAATATAATAGAGACAGTAGATCTAGCTGATCTAGCTGAGTCTGTCATATTATAGTAGAGACAGTAGATCTAGCTGGTCTGTCATATTATAAAAGAGACATTATATCTAGCTGGTCTGTCATATTATAATAGAGACAGTAGATCTAGCTGGTCTGTCATATTATAATAGAGACAGTAGATCTAGCTGGTCTGTCATAATATAATAGAGACAGTAGATCTAGCTGGTCTGTCATATTATAATAGAGACAGTAGATCTAGCTGGTCTGTCATAATATAATAGAGACAGTAGATCTAGCTGGTCTGTCATATTATAATAGAGACAGTATATCTAGCTGATCAGTCATAATATAATAGAGACAGTAGATCTAAATGGTCTGTCATAATATGGTAGAGACAGTAGATCTAGCTGGTCTGTCATAATATAATAGAGACAGTAGATCTAGCTGGTCTGTCATATTATTATAGAGACAGTAGATCTAGCTGGTCTGTCATAATATCATAGGAAAAGTAGATCTAGCTGGTCTGTCATCGTACAATAGAGACAGTAGATCTAGCTGGTCTGTCATATTAAAATAGAGACAGTAGATCTAGCTGGTCTGTCATAATATAATATAGACAGTAGATCTAGCTGGTCTGTCATATTATAATAGAGATTGTAGATCTAGCTGGTCTGTCATATTATAATAGAGACAGTAGATCTAGCTGGTCTGTCATATTATAATAGAGACAGTAGATCTAGCTGGTCTGTCATAATATAATAGAGACAGTAGATCTAGCTGGTCTGTCATAATATAATAGAGACAGTAGATCTAGCTGGTCTGTCATAATATAATAGAGACAGTAGATCTAGCTGGTCTGTCATATTATAATAGAGACAGTAGATCTAGCTGGTCTGTCATAATATAATAGAGACAGTAGATCTAGCTGGTCTGTCATATTATAATAGAGACAGTAGATCTAGCTGGTCTGTCATATTATAATAGAGACAGTAGATCTAGCTGGTCTGTCATAATATAATAGAGACAGTAGATCTAGCTGTCTGTCATAATATTTTAGAGACAGTAGATCTAGCTGGTCTGTCATAATATAATAGAGACAGTAGATCTAGCTGGTCTGTCATATTATAATAGAGAAGTAGATCTAGCTGGTCTGTCATAATATATTAGAGACAGTAGATCTAGCTGGTCTGTCATAATATAATAGAGACAGTAGATCTAGCTGGTCTGTCATATTATAATAGAGACAGTAGATCTAGCTGGTCTGTCATAATATAATAGAGACAGTAGATCTAGCTGGTCTGTCATATTATAATAGAGACAGTAGATCTAGCTGGTCTGTCATAATATAATAGAGACAGTAGATCTAGCTGGTCTGTCATAATATAATAGAGACAGTAGATCTAGCTGGTCTGTCATAATATAATAGAGACAGTAGATCTAGCTGGTCTGTCATAATATAATAGAGACAGTAGATCTAGCTGGTCTGTCATAATATAATAGAGACAGTAGATCTAGCTGGTCTGTCATAATATAATAGAGACAGTAGATCTAGCTGGTCTGTCATAATATAATAGAGACAGTAGATCTAGCTGGTCTGTCATAATATAATAGAGAGAGCTGGTCTGTCAGTAGATCTAGCTGGTCTGTCATAATATAATAGAGACAGTAGATCTAGCTGGTCTGTCATAATATAATAGAGACAGTAGATCTAGCTGGTCTGTCATAATATAATAGAGACAGTAGATCTAGCTGGTCTGTCATAATATAATAGATATAATAGAGACAGTAGATCTAGCTGGTCTGTCATAATATAATAGAGACAGTAGACAGTCATAATATGGTCAGAAGATCTAGCTGGTCTGTCATAATATAATAGAGACAGTAGATCTAGCTGGTCTGTCATATATATAATAGAGACAGTAGATCTAGCTGGTCTGTCATAATATAATAGAACAGTAGATCTAGCTGGTCTGTCATAATATAATAGAGACAGTAGATCTAGCTGGTCTGTCATAATATAATAGAGACAGTAGATCTAGCTGGTCTGTCATAGTATATAGAGAACAGAGACAGTAGATCTAGCTGGTCTGTCATAATATAATAGAGACAGTAGATCTAGCTGGTCTGTCATATTATAATAGAGACAGTAGATCTAGCTCTGTCTGTCATATTATAATAGAGACAGTAGATCTAGCTGGTCTGTCATAATATAATAGAGACAGTAGATCTAGCTGGTCTGTCATAATAAAATAGAGACAGTAGATCTAGCTGGTCTGTCATAATATAATAAAGAGACAGTAGATCTAGCTGGTCTGTCATAATATAATAGAGACAGTAGATCTAGCTGGTCTGTCATAATATAATAGAGACAGTAGATCTAGCTGGTCTGTCATAATATAATAGAGACAGTAGATCTAGCTGGTCTGTCATAATATAATAGAGACAGTAGATCTAGCTGGTCTGTCATAATATAATAGAGACAGTAGATCTAGCTGGTCTGTCATAATATAATAGAGACAGTAGATCTAGCTGGTCTGTCATATATAATAGAGACAGTAGATCTAGCTGGTCTGTCATAATATAATAGAGAACAGTAGATATAGCTAGCTGGTCTGTCATAATATAATAGAGACAGTAGATCTAGCTGGTCTGTCATATTATAATAGAGACAGTAGATCTAGCTGGTCTGTCATATTATAATAGAGACAGTAGATCTAGCTGGTCTGTCATAATATAATAGAGACAGTAGATCTAGCTGGTCTGTCATAATATAATAGAGACAGTAGATCTAGCTGGTCTGTCATATTATAATAGAGACAGTAGATCTAGCTGGTCTGTCATAATATAATAGAGACAGTAGATCTAGCTGGTCTGTCATATTATAATAGAGACAGTAGATCTAGCTGGTCTGTCATAATATAATAGAGACAGTAGATCTAGCTGGTCTGTCATAATATAATAGAGACATTAGATCTAGCTGGTCTGTCATAATATAATAGAGACAGTAGATCTAGCTGGTCTGTCATAATATAATAGAGACATTAGATATAGCTGGTCTGTCATATTAAAATAGAGACAGTAGATCTAGCTGGTCTGTCATATTGTAATAGAGACAGTAGATCTAGCTGGCCTTCATAATATAATAGAGACAGTAGATCTAGCTGGTCTGTCATAATATAATAGAGACAGTAGATCTAGCTGGTCTGTCATATTATAATAGAGACAGTAGATCTGGCTGGTCTGTCATAATATAATAGAGACAGTAGATCTAGCTGGTCTGTCATAATATAATAGAGACAGTAGATCTAGCTGGTCTGTCATAATATAATAGAGACAGTAGATCTAGCTGGTCTGTCATAATACAATAGAGACAGTAGATCTAGCTGGTCTGTCATAATATAAAAGAGACAGTAGATGTACCTGGTCTGTCATAATATAATAGAGACAGAAGATCTAGCTGGTCTGTCATAATATAATAGAGACAGTAGATCTAGCTGGTCTGTCATATATTTATAGAGACATTAGATCTAGCTGGTCTGTCATAATATCATAGGAACATTAGATATAGCTGGTCTGTCATAGTACAATAGAGACAGTAGATCTAGCTCGTCTGTCATAATATAATAGAGACAGTAGATCTAGCTGGTCTGTCATAGTATGATAGAGACACAGAGACAGTAGATCTAGCTGGTCTGTCATAATATAATAGAGACAGTAGATCTAGCTGGTCTGTCATATTATAATAGAGACAGTAGATCTATCTGGTCTGTCATATTATAATTGAGACAGTAGATCTAGCTGGTCTGTCATAATATAATAGAGACAGTAGATCTAGCTGGTCTGTCATATTAAAATAGAGACAGTAGATCTAGCTGGTCTGTCATAATATAACAGAGACAGTAGATCTAAATGGTCTGTCATAATATATTAGAGAGAGTAGATCTAGCTGGTCTGTCATAATACAATAGAGACAGTAGATCTAGCTGGTCTGTCGTAATATAATAGAGACAGTAGATGTACCTGGTCTGTCATAATATAATAGAGACAGAAGATCTAGCTGGTCTGTCAGAATATAATAGAGACAGTAGATCTAGCTGGTCTGTCATAATATACTAGAGACAGTAGATCTAGCTGGTCTGTCATATATTTATAGAGACATTAGATCTAGCTGGTCTGTCATAATATCATAGAAACATTAGATATAGCTGGTCTGTCATAGTACAATAGAGACAGTAGATCTAGCTGGTCTGTCATATTAAAATAGAGACAGTAGATCTAGCTGGTCTGTCATAATATCATAGGAACATTAGATATAGCTGGTCTTTCATAGTACACTAGAGACAGTAGATCTAGCTGGTCTGTCATATTAAAATAGAGACAGTAGATCTAGCTGGTCTGTCATAATATAATAGAGACAGTAGATCGAGCTGGTCTGTCATAGTATGATAGAGACACAGAGACAGTAGATCTAGCTGGTCTGTCAAAATATAATAGAGACAGTAGATCTTGCTGGTCTCATATTATAATAGAGACAGTAGATATAGCTGGTCTGTCATATTATAATAGAGACAGTAGATCTAGCTGGTCTGTCATATTATAATCGAGACAGTAGATCTAGCTGGTCTGTCATATTATAATAGAGACAGTAGATCTAGCTGGTCTGTCATATTATAATAGAGACAGTAGATCTAGCTGGTCTGTCATATTATAATAGAGACAGTAGATCTAGCTGGTCTGTCATATTATAATAGAGACAGTAGATCTAGCTGGTCTGTCATATTATAATAGAGACAGTAGATCTAGCTGGTCTGTCATATTATAATAGAGACAGTAGATCTAGCTGGTCAGTCATAATATAATAGAGACAGTAGATCTAAATGGTCTGTCATAATATATTAGAAACAGTAGATCAAGCTGGTCTGTCAGAATACAATAGAGACAGTAGATCTAGCTGGTCTGTCATAGAACAATAGAGACAGTAGATCTAGCTGGTCTGTCATAATATCATAGGAAAAGTAGATCTAGCTGGTCTGTCATCGTACAATAGAGACAGTAGATCTAGCTGGTCTGTCATATTAAAATAGAGACATTAGATCTAGCTGGTCTGTCATATTATAATAGAGACAGTAGGTCTAGCTGGTCTGTCATAATATAAAACAGACAGTTGATCTACCTGGTCTGTCATAATATAATAAAGACAGTAGATCTAGCTGGTCTGTCATATTATAATAGAGACAGTAGATCTGGCTGGTCTGTCATAATATAATAGAGACAGTAGATCTAGCTGGTCTGTCATAGTATGATAGAGACACAGAGACAGTAGATCTACCTGGTCTGTCATAATATAATAGAGACAGTAGATCTAGCTGGTCTGTCATATTATAATAGAGACAGTAGATCTGGCTGGTCTGTCATAATATAATAGAGACAGTAGATCTAGCTGGTCTGTCATCGTACAATAGATACAGTAGATCTAGCTTGTCAGTCATAATATATTAGAGACAGTAGATCTAGCTGGTCTGTCATAATATAATAGAGACAGTAGATCGAGCTGGTCTGTCATATTATAATAGAGACATTAGATCTATCTGGTCTGTCATATTACAATCGAGACAGTAGATCTAGCTGGTCTGTCTTAATATAATAGAGACAGTAGATCTTGCTGGTCTGTCTTAATATAATAGAGACAGTAGATCTAGCTGGTCTGTCATTATATAATAGAGACAGTAGATCTTGCTGGTTTGTTATATTATTATAGAGACAGTAGATCTAAATGGTCTGTCATAATACAATGGAGACTGTAGATCTAGCTGGTCTGTCATAATATAATAGAGACAGTAGATCTAGCTGGTCTGTCATATTATAATCGAGACAGTAGATCTAGCTGGTCTGTCTTAATATAATAGAGACAGTAGATCTTGCTGGTTTGTTATATTATTATAGAGACAGTAGATCTAGCTGATCTGTCATTATACAATAGAGACAGTGGATAGAAATGATCTGTCAAAATACAATAGAGACTGTAGATCTAGCTGGTCTGTCATAATATAATAGAGACAGTAGATCTAGCTGGTCTGCCATATTATAATCGAGACAGTAGATCTAGCTGGTCTGTCATAATATATTAGAGACAGTAGATCTATCTGGTCTGTCATAATATAATAGAGACAGTAGATCTAAATGGTCTTTCATTATATAATAGAGACAGTAGATCTAAATGGTCTGTCATAATATAAAAGAGACAGTAGATCTAGCGGGTCTGTCATAGTATGATAGAGACACAGAGACAGTAGATCTAGCTGGTCTGTCATAATATAATAGAGACAGTAGATCTAGCTGGTCTCATATTATAATAGAGACAGTAGATCTAGCTGGTCTGTCATATTATAATAGAGACAGTAGATCTAGCTGGTCTGTCATAGTACAATTGAGAAAGTAGATCTAGCTGGTCTGTCATATTAAAATAGAGACAGTCGATCTACCTGGTCTGTCATAATATAATAGAGACAGTAGATCTAGCTGGTCTGTCATATTATAATAGAGACAGTAGATCTAGCTGGTCAGTCATAATATAATAGAGACAGTAGATCCAAATGGTCTGTCATAATATATTAGAGACAGTAGATCTAGCTGGTCTGTCATAATATAATAGAGACAGTAGATCTAGCTGGTCTGTCATAATATAATAGAGACAGTAGATCTAGCTGGTCTGTCATAATATAATAGAGACAGTAGATCTAGCTGGTCTGTCATAATATACTAGAGACAGTAGATCTAGCTGGTCTGTCATATATTTATAGAGACATTAGATCTAGCTGGTCTGTCATAATATCATAGGAACATTAGATATAGCTGGTCTGTCATAGTACAATTGAGACAGTTGATCTAGCTGGTCTGTCATATTAAAATAGAGACAGTAGATCTAGCTGGTCTGTCATAATATAATAGAGACAGTAGATCTAGCTGGTCTGTCATATTATAATAGAGACAGTAGATCTAGCTGGTCTGTCATAGTATGATAGAGACACAGAGACAGTAGATCTAGCTGGTCTGTCATAATATAATAGAGACAGTAGATCTAAATGGTCTGTCATAATATATTAGAAACAGTAGATCAAGCTGGTCTGTCAGAATACAATAGAGACAGTAGATCTAGCTGGTCTGTCATAGAACAACAGAGACAGTAGATCTAGCTGGTCTGTCATAATATCATAGGAAAAGTAGATCTAGCTGGTCTGTCATCGTACAATAGAGACAGTAGATCTAGCTGGTCTGTCATATTATAATAGAGACAGTAGGTCTAGCTGGTCTGTCATAATATAATACAGACAGTTGATCTACCTGGTCTGTCATAATATAATATAGACAGTAGATCTACCTGGTCTGTCATAATATAATACAGACAGTTGATCTAGCTGGTCTGTCATAATACAATAGAGACAGTAGATCTAGCTGGTCTGTCATAATATAATAGAGACAGTAGATCTAGCTGGTCTGTCAAAATATAATACAGACAGTTGATCTAGCTGGTCTGTCATAGTACAATAGAGACAGTAGATCTAGCTGGTCTGTCATAATATAATAGAGACAGTAGATCTAGCTGGTCTGTCATAATATAATAGAGACAGTAGATCTAGCTGGTCTGTCATATTATAATAGAGACAGTAGATCTAGCTGGTCTGTCATAATACAATAGAGACAGTAGATCTAGCTGGTCTGTCATAATATAATATAGACAGTAGATCTAGCTGGTCTGTCAAAATATAATAGAGACAGTAGATCTAGCTGGTCTGTCATATTATAATAGAGACAGTAGATCTAGCTGGTCTGTCATAATATAATAGAGACAGTAGATCTAGCTGGTCTGTCATAATATAATAGAGACAGTAGATCTAGCTGGTCTGTCATAATATAATAGAGACAGTAGATCTAGCTGGTCTGTCATAATATAATAGAGACAGTAGATCTAAATGGTCTGTCATAATATATTAGAGACAGTAGATCTAGCTGGTCTGTCATAATACAATAGAGACAGTAGATCTAGCTGGTCTGTCATAATATAATAGAGACAGTAGATCTAGCTGGTCTGTCATAATATAATAGAGACAGTAGATCTAGCTGGTCTGTCATAATATATAGAGACAGTAGATCTAGCTGGTCTGTCATATATTTATAGAGACATTAGATCTAGCTGGTCTGTCATAATATCATAGGAACATTAGATATAGCTGGTCTGTCATAGTACAATAGAGACAGTAGATCTAGCTGGTCTGTCATATTAAAATAGAGACAGTAGATCTAGCTGGTCTGTCATATTATAATAGAGACAGTAGATCTAGCTGGTCTGTCATAGTATGATAGAGACACAGAGACAGTAGATCTAGCTGGTCTGTCATAATATAATAGAGACAGTAGATCTAAATGGTCTGTCATAATATATTAGAAACAGTAGATCAAGCTGGTCTGTCAGAATACAATAGAGACAGTAGATCTAGCTGGTCTGTCATAGATATAACAGAGACAGTAGATCTAGCTGGTCTGTCATAATATCATAGGAAAAGTAGATCTAGCTGGTCTGTCATAATATAATAGAGACAGTAGATCTAGCTGGTCTGTCATATTAAAATAGAGACATTAGATCTAGCTGGTCTGTCATAATATAATAGAGACAGTAGATCTAGCTGGTCTGTCATAATATAATAGAGACAGTGGATCTAGCTGGTCTGTCATAATATAATAGAGACAGTAGATCTAGCTGGTCTGTCATAATATAATAGAGACAGTAGATCTAGCTGGTCTGTCATAGTACAATAGAGACAGTAGATCTAGCTGGTCTGTCATAATATAATAGAGACAGTAGATCTAGCTGGTCTGTCAAAATATAATAGAGACAGTAGATCTAGCTGGTCTGTCATAGTACAATAGAGACAGTAGATCTAGCTGGTCTGTCATAATATAATAGAGACAGTAGATCTAGCTGGTCTGTCATAATATAATAGAGACAGTAGATCTAGCTGGTCTGTCATATTATAATAGAGACAGTAGATCTAGGTGGTCTGTCATAGTATGATAGAGACAGTAGATCTAGCTGGTCTGTCATAATATAATATAGACAGTAGATCTACCTGGTCTGTCAAAATATAATACAGACAGTTGATCTAGCTGGTCTGTCATAGTACAATAGAGACAGTAGATCTAGCTGGTCTGTCATAATATAATAGAGACAGTAGATCTACCTGGTCTGTCAAAATATAATACAGACAGTTGATCTAGCTGGTCTGTCATAGTACAATAGAGACAGTAGATCTAGCCGGTCAGTCATAATATAATAGAGACAGTAGATCTACATGGTCTGTCATAATATATTAGAAACAGTAGATCTAGCTGGTCTGTCATAATACAAAAGAGACAGTGGATCTAGCTGGTCTGTCATAGTACAATAGAGACAGTAGATCTAGCTGGTCTGTCAAAATATAATAGAGACAGTAGCTCTAGCTGGTCAGTCATAATATAATAGAGACAGTAGATTTAAATGGTCTGTCATAATACAATAGAGACAGTAGATCTAGCTGGTATGTCATAATATAATATAGACAGTAGATATACCTGGTCTGTCATAATATATTAGAGACAGTAGATCTAGCTGGTCTGTCAGAAAATAATAGAGACAGTAGATCTAGCTGGTCTGTCATATTATAATAGAGACAGTAGATCTAGCTGGTCTTTCAAATTATAATTGAGACAGTAGATCTAGCTGGTCTGTCGTAATATAATAGAGACAGTAGATATAGCTGGTCTGTCATAATATAATGGAGACAGTAGATCTAGCTGGTCTGTCATCGTACAATAGAGACAGTAGATCTAGCTGGTCTGTCATAATATAATAGAGAGAGTAGATCTAGCTGGTCTGTCATATTATAATAGAGATTGTAGATCTAGCTGGTCTGTCATGTTATAATAGAGACAGTAGATCTAGCTGGTCTGTCATAATATAATAGAGACAGTAGATCTAGCTGGTCTGTCATAATATAATAGAGACAGTAGATCTAGCTGGTCTGTCAAAATATAATAGAGACAGTAGATCTAGCTGGTCTGTCATAGTACAATAGAGACAGTAGATCTAGCTGGTCTGTCATAATATAATAGAGACAGTAGATCTAGCTGGTCTGTCAAAATATAATAGAGACAGTAGATCTAGCTGGTCTGTCATAGTACAATAGAGACAGTAGATCTAGCTGGTCTGTCATAATATAATAGAGACAGTAGATCTACATGGTCTGTCATAATATAATAGAGAGACAGTAGATCTAGCTGGTCTGTCATAATATAAAGAGACAGTAGATCTAGCTGGTCTGTCATATTATAATAGAGACAGTAGATCTAGCTGGTCTGTCAAAATATAATAGAGACAGTAGATCTAGCTGGTCTGTCATAATATAATAGAGACAGTAGATCTAGCTGGTCTGTCATAATATAATAGAGACAGTAGATCTAGCTGGTCTGTCATAATATAATAGAGACAGTAGATCTAGCTGGTCTGTCATAATATAATAGAGACAGTAGATCTAGCTGGTCTGTCATAATATAATAGAGACAGTAGATCTAGCTGGTCTGTCATATTATAATAGAGACAGTAGATCTAGCTGGTCTGTCATATTATAATAGAGACAGTAGATCTAGCTGGTCTGTCATAATATAATAGAGACAGTAGATCTAGCTGGTCTGTCATAATATAATAGAGACAGTAGATCTAGCTGGTCTGTCATAATATAATAGAGACAGTAGATCTAGCTGGTCTGTCATAATATAATAGAGACAGTAGATCTAGCTGGTCTGTCATATTATAATAGAGACAGTAGATCTAGCTGGTCTGTCATAATATAATAGAGACAGTAGATCTAGCTGGTCTGTCATATTATAATAGAGACAGTAGATCTAGCTGGTCTGTCATAATATAATAGAGACAGTAGATCTAGCTGGTCTGTCATAATATAATAGAGACAGTAGATCTAGCTGGTCTGTCATAATAGAATAGAGACAGTAGATCTAGCTGGTCTGTCATAATATAATAGAGACAGTAGATCTAGCTGGTCTGACATATTATAATAGAGACAGTAGATATAGCTGGTCTGTCATAATACAATGGAGAAAGTAGATCTATCTGGTCTGTCACAGTATAACATGGACAGTAGATCTAGCTGGTCTGTCAAAATATAATAGAGACAGTAGATCTAGCTGGTCTGTCATATTATAATAGAGACAGTAGATCTAGCTGGTCTGCCTTAATATAATAGAGACAGCAGATCTAGCTGGTCTGTCATAATATAATAGAGACAGTAGATCTAGCTGGTCTGTCATATTATAATAGAGACAGTAGATCTAGCTGGTCTGTCATAATATAATAGAGACAGTAGATCTAGCTGGTCTGTCATAATATAATAGAGACAGTAGATCTAGCTGGTCTGTCATAATATAATAGAGACAGTAGATCTAGCTGGTCTGTCATATTAAAATAGAGACAGTAGATCTAGCTGGTCTGTCATAATATAATAGAGACAGTAGATCTAGCTGGTCTGTCATAATATAATAGAGACAGTAGATCTAGCTGGTCTGTCATAATATAATAGAGACAGTAGATCTAGCTGGTCTGTCATATTATAATAGAGACAGTAGATCTAGCTGGTCTGTCATAATATAATAGAGACAGTAGATCTAGCTGGTCTGTCATAATATAATAGAGACAGTAGATCTAGCTGGTCTGTCATAATGAAATAGAGACAGTAGATCTAGCTGTTCTGTCATAATATAGAGACAATCAATGTAGCTGGTATGTCATAATATAATAGAGACAGTATATCTAGCTGGTCTGTCATAATATAATAGAAACAGTATATCTAGCTGGTTTGGCATATTACAGAGACATTAGATCTAGCTGGTCTGTCATATTATAATAGAGACAGTAGATCTAGCTGGTCTGTAAAAATATAATAGAGACAGTAGATCTAGCTGGTCTGTCATAATATAATAGAGACAGTAGATCTAGCTGGTCTGTCATAATATAATAGAGACAGTAGATCTAGCTGGTCTGTCATAGTACAATAGAGACAGTAGATATAGCTGGTCTGTCATAATAGAATAGAGACAGTAGGTATAGCTGGTCTGTCATAATATAATGGAGACAGTAGATCTAGCTGGTCTGTCATATTATTATAGAGACAGTAGATCTAGCTGGTCTGTCATAATATAATACAGACAGTTGATCTAGCTGGTCTGTCATAGTACAATTGAGACAGTATATCTAGCTGGTCTGTCAAAATATAATAGAGACAGTAGATCTAGCTGGTCTGTCATATTATAATCGAGACAGTAGATCTAGCTGGTCTGTCATATATTTATAGAGACATTAGATCTAGCTGGTCTGTCATAATATCATAGGAACAGTAGATCTAGCTGGTCTGTCATAGTACAATTGAGACAGTAGATCTAGCTGGTCTGTCATAATATAATACAGACAGTAGATCTAGCTGGTCTGTCATAATATAATAGAGACAGTAGATCTAGCTGGTCTGTCATAATATAATAGAGACAGTAGATCTAGCTGGTCTGTCATAATATAATAGAGACAGTAGATCTAGCTGGTCTGTCATAATATAATAGAGACAGTAGATCTAGCTGGTCTGTCATAATATAATAGAGACAGGAGATCTAAATGGTCTGTCATAATATAATGGAGACAGTAGATCCAGCTGGTCTGTCATATTATTATAGAGACAGTAGATCTAGCTGGTCAGTCATAATATAACAGAGACAGTAGATCTAAATGGTCTGTCATAATATATTAGAGAGAGTAGATCTAGCTGATCTGTCATAATACAATAGAGACAGTAGATCTAGCTGGTCTGTCGTAATATAATAGAGACAGTAGATGTACCTGGTCTGTCATAATATAATAGAGACAGAAGATCTAGCTGGCCTGTCATAATATACTAGAGACAGTAGATCTAGCTGGTCTGTCATATATTTATAGAGACATTAGATCTAGCTGGTCTGTCATATTATAATAGAGACAGTAGGTCTAGCTGGTCTGTCATAATATAATACAGACAGTTGATCTACCTGGTCTGTCATCATATAATATAGACAGTAGATCTACCTGGTCTGTCGTAATATAATACAGACAGTTGATCTAGCTGGTCTGTCATAGTACAATAGAGACAGTAGATCTAGCTGGTCTGTCATAATATAATAGAGACAGTAGATCTAGCTGGTCTGTCATAATATAATAGAGACAGTAGATCTAGCTGGTCTGTCATATTATAAAAGAGACAGTAGATCTAGCTGGTCTCATATTATAAAAGAGACAGTAGATCTAGCTGGTCTGTCATGTTATAATCGAGACAGTAGATCTAGCTGGTCTGTCTTATATTTATAGAGACATTAGATCTAGCTGGTCTGTCATAATATCATAGGAACAGTAGATCTAGCTGGTCTGTCATAGTACAATTGAGACAGTAGATCTAGCTGGTCTGTCATAATATAATACAGACAGTAGATATAGCTGGTCTTTCGTAATATAATAGAGACATTAGATCTAGCTGGTCTGTCATAATATCATAGGAACAGTAGATCTAGCTGGTCTGTCATATTAAAATAGAGACAGTAGATCTAGCTGGTCTGTCATAATATAATAGAGACAGTAGATCTAGCTGGTCTGTCATAATATAATAGAGACAGGAGATCTAAATGGTCTGTCATAATATAATGGAGACAGTAGATCCAGCTGGTCTGTCATATTATTATAGAGACAGTAGATCTAGCTGGTCAGTCATAAAATAACAGAGACAGTAGATCTAGCTGGTCTGTCATAATATATAGAGACAGTAGATCTAGCTGATCTGTCATAATACAATAGAGACAGTAGATCTAGCTGGTCTGTCATAATATAATAGAGACAGTAGATGTAGCTGGTCTGTCATAATATAATAGAGACAGTAGATCTAGCTGGTCTGTCTGTCATAATATACTAGAGACAGTAGATCTAGCTGGTCTGTCATATATTTATAGAGACATTAGATCTAGCTGGTCTGTCATATTATAATAGAGACAGTAGATCTAGCTGGTCTGTCATAATATAAGACAGACAGTTGATCTACCTGGTCTGTCATAATATAATATAGACAGTAGATCTACCTGGTCTGTCATAATATAATACAGACAGTTGATCTAGCTGGTCTGTCATAATATAATAGAGACAGTAGATCTAGCTGGTCTGTCATAATATAATAGAGACAGTAGATCTAGCTGGTCTGTCATAATATAATAGAGACAGTAGATCTAGCTGGTCTGTCATATTATAAAAGAGACAGTAGATCTAGCTGGTCTCATATTATAATAGAGACAGTAGATCTAGCTGGTCTGTCATATTATAATCGAGACAGTAGATCTAGCTGGTCTGTCATATATTTATAGAGACAGTAGATCTAGCTGGTCTGTCAAAATATAATAGAGATAGTAGAGCTAGCTGGTCTGTCATAGTATAATAGAGACAGTAGATCTAGCTGGTCTGTCAAATTAGAATAGAGACAGTAGATCTAGCTGGTCTATCATAATAAAATAGAAACAGTAGATCTAGCTGGTCTGTCATAATATATTAGAGACAGTAGATCTAGCTGGTCTGTCATAATATAATAGAGACAGTAGATTTAGCTGGTCTGTCATAATATAATAGAGACAGTAGATCTAGCTGGTCTGTCATAATATAATAGAGACAGTAGATCTAGCTGGTCTGTCATATTATAATAGAGACAGTAGATCCAGCTGGTCTGTCATAATATAATAGAGACAGTAGATCTAGCTGGTCTGTCATATTATAATAGAGACAGTAGATCTAGCTGGTCTGTCATAGTATGATAGAGACACAGAGACAGTAGATCTAGCTGGTCTGTCATAATATAATAGAGACAGTAGATCTAGCTGGTCTGTCATATTATAATAGAGACAGTAGATCTAGCTGGTCTGTCAAAATATAATAGAGACAGTAGATCTAGCTGGTCTGTCATATTATAATAGAGACAGTAGATCTAGCTGGTCTGACATTATATAATAGAGACAGTAGATCTAGCTGGTCTGTCATATTATAATAGAGACAGTAGATCTAGCTGGTCTGTCATAATATAATAGAGACAGTAGATCTAGCTGGTCTGTCATAATATAATAGAGACAGTAGATCTAGCTGGTCTGTCATAATATAATAGAGACAGTAGATCTAGCTGGTCTGTCATAATATAATAGAGACAGTAGATCTAGCTGGTCTGTCATATTATAATAGAGACAGTAGATCTAGCTGGTCTGTCATATTATAATAGAGACAGTAGATCTAGCTGGTCTGTCATAATATAATAGAGACAGTAGATCTAGCTGGTCTGTCATAATATAATAGAGACAGTAGATCTAGCTGGTCTGTCATAATATAATAGAGACAGTAGATCTAGCTGGTCTGTCATAATATAATAGAGACAGTAGATCTAGCTGGTCTGTCATAATATACTAGAGACAGTAGATCTAGCTGGTCTGTCATATATATATAGAGACAGTAGATCTAGCTGGTCTGTCATATTATAATAGAGACAGTAGATCTAGCTGGTCTGTCATAATATAATAGAGACAGTTAGATCTAGCTGGTCTGTCATCATATAATAGAGACAGTAGATCTAGCTGGTCTGTCATAATATAATAGAGACAGTAGATCTAGCTGGTCTGTCATAATACAATAGAGACAGTAGATCTAGCTGGTCTGTCATAATATAATAGAGACAGTAGATCTAGCTGGTCTGTCATAATATAATAGAGACAGTAGATCTAGCTCGTCTGTCATATTATAAAAGAGACAGTAGATCTAGCTGGTCTCATATTATAAAAGAGACAGTAGATCTAGCTGGTCTGTCATGTTATAATCGAGACAGTAGATCTAGCTGGTCTGTCTTATATTTATAGAGACATTAGATCTAGCTGGTCTGTCATAATATCATAGTTACAGTAGATCTAGCTGGTCTGTCATAGTACAATTGAGACAGTAGATCTAGCTGGTCTGTCATATTAAAATAGAGACAGTAGATCTACCTGGTCTGTCATAATATAACAGAGACAGTAGATCTAAATGGTCTGTCATAATATATTAGAGAGAGTAGATCTAGCTGGTCTGTCATAATACAATAGAGACAGTAGATCTAGCTGGTCTGTCATATTAAAATAGAGACAGTAGATCTAGCTGGTCTGTCATAATATAATAGAGACAGTAGATCTAGCTGGTCTGTCATATTATAATAGAGACAGTAGATCTAGCTGGTCTGTCATAATATAATAGAGACAGTAGATCTAGCTGGTCTGTCATATTATAATAGAGACAGTAGATCTAGCTGGTCTGTCATAGTATGATAGAGACACAGAGACAGTAGATCTAGCTGGTCTGTCTTAATATAATAGAGACAGTAGATCTTGCTGGTTTGTTATATTATTATAGAGACAGTAGATCTAGCTGGTCTGTCATAATATAATAGAGACAGTAGATCTAGCTGGTCTGTCATAATATAATAGAGACAGTAGATCTAGCTGGTCTGTCATTATATAATAGAGACAGTAGATCTAGCTGGTCTGTCATATTATAATAGAGACAGTAGATCTAGCTGGTCTGTCATAATATAATAGAGACAGTAGATCTAGCTGGTCTGTCATCGTACAATAGATACATTAGATCTAGCTTGTCAGTCATAATATATTAGAGACAGTAGATCTAGCTGGTCTGTCATAATATAATAGAGACAGTAGATCGAGCTGGTCTGTCATATTATATTAGAGACATTAGATCTATCTGGTCTGTCATATTACAATCGAGACAGTAGATCTAGCTGGCCTGTCATAATATAATAGAGACAGTAGATCTAGCTGGTCTGTCATATATTTAAAGAGACATTAGATCTAGCTGGTCTGTCATATTATAATAGAGACAGTAGGTCTAGCTGGTCTGTCATAATATAATACAGACAGTTGATCTACCTGGTCTGTCATCATATAATATAGACAGTAGATCTAGCTGGTCTGTCATAATATAATAGAGACAGTAGATCTAGCTGGTCTGTCATATATATAATAGAGACAGTAGATCTAGCTGGTCTGTCATAATATAATAGAGACAGTAGATCTAGCTGGTCTGTCATAATATAATAGAGACAGTAGATCTAGCTGGTCTGTCATATTATAAAAGAGACAGTAGATCTAGCTGGTCTCATATTATAAAAGAGACCGTGATCTAGCTGGTCTGTCATATTATAATCGAGACAGTAGATCTAGCTGGTCTGTCTTATATTTATAGAGACATTAGATCTAGCTGGTCTGTCATAATATCATAGTTACAGTAGATCTAGCTGGTCTGTCATAGTACAATTGAGACAGTAGATCTAGCTGGTCTGTCATAATATAACAGAGACAGTAGATCTAAATGGTCTGTCATAATATAATAGAGACATATAATGGTCTGAGACAGTAGATCTAGCTGGTCTGTCATAATATAATAGAGACAGTAGATCTAGCTGGTCTGTCATATTATAATAGAGACAGTAGATCTAGCTGGTCTGTCATAATATAATAGAGACAGTAGATCTAGCTGGTCTGTCATATTATAATAGAGACAGTAGATCTAGCTGGTCTGTCATAATATAATAGAGACAGTAGATCTAGCTGGTCTGTCATATTATAATAGAGACAGTAGATCTAGCTGGTCTGTCATAGTATGATAGAGACACAGAGACAGTAGATCTAGCTGGTCTGTCTTAATATAATAGAGACAGTAGATCTTGCTGGTTTGTTATATTATTATAGAGACAGTAGATCTAGCTGGTCTGTCATAATATAATAGAGACAGTAGATCTAGCTGGTCTGTCAAAATATAATAAAGACAGTAGATCTAGCTGGTCTGTCATTATATATTAGAGACAGTAGATCTAGCTGGTCTGTCATAATATAATAGAGACAGTAGATCTAGCTGGTCTGTCATTATATAATAGAGACAGTAGATCTAGCTGGTCTGTCATATTATAATAGAGACAGTAGATCTGGCTGGTCTGTCATAATATAATAGAGACAGTAGATCTAGCTGGTCTGTCATAATATAATAGAGACATTAGATCTAGCTGGTCTGTCATAATATAATAGAGACAGTAGATCTAGCTGGTCTGTCATATATAATAGAGACAGTAGATCTAGCTGGTCTGTCATAATATAATAGAGACAGTAGATCTAGCTGGTCTGTCATAATATAATAGAGACAGTAGATCTAGCTGGTCTGTCATAATATAATAGAGACAGTAGATCTAGCTGGTCTGTCATAATATAATAGAGACAGTAGATCTAGCTGGTCTGTCATATTATTATAGAGACAGTAGATCTAGCTGGTCTGTCATAATATAATAGAGACAGTAGATCTAGCTGGTCTGTCATATTATAATAGAGACAGTAGATCTAGCTGGTCTGTCATAATATAATAGAGACAGTAGATCTAGCTGGTCTGTCATAATATAATAGAGACAGTAGATCTAGCTGGTCTGTCATAATATAATAGAGACAGTAGATCTAGCTGGTCTGTCATATTATAATAGAGACAGTAGATCTAGCTGGTCTGTCATAATAATAGAGACAGTAGATCTAGCTGGTCTGTCATAATATAATAGAGACAGTAGATCTAGCTGGTCTGTCATAATATAATAGAGACAGTAGATCTAGCTGGTCTGTCATAGTATAATAGAGACACAGAGACAGTAGATCTAGCTGGTCTGTCATAATATAATAGAGACAGTAGATCTAGCTGGTCTGTCATATTATAATAGAGACAGTAGATCTAGCTGGTCTGTCATATTATAATAGAGACAGTAGATCTAGCTGGTCTGTCATAATATAATAGAGACAGTAGATCTAGCTGGTCTGTCATATTAAAATAGAGACAGTAGATCTAGCTGGTCTGTCATAATATAATAGAGACAGTAGATCTAGCTGGTCTGTCATATTATAATAGAGACAGTAGATCTAGCTGGTCTGTCATAATATAATAGAGACAGTAGATCTAGCTGGTCTGTCATAATATAATAGAGACAGTAGATCTAGCTGGTCTGTCATAATATAATAGAGACAGTAGATCTAGCTGGTCTGTCATATATATAATAGAGACATTAGATCTAGCTGGTCTGTCATAATATAATAGAGACAGTAGATCTAGCTGGTCTGTCATATACAATAGAGACAGTAGATCTAGCTGGTCTGTCATATTAAAATAGAGACAGTAGATCTAGCTGGTCTGTCATAATATAATAGAGACAGTAGATCTAGCTGGTCTGTCATAATATAATAGAGACAGTAGATCTAGCTGGTCTGTCATAGTATGATAAGATCAGCTGGTCTGTCATAATAGAGACAGTAGATCTAGCTGGTCTGTCATAATATAATAGAGACAGTAGATCTAGCTGGTCTGTCATAATATAATAGAGAAACAGTAGATCTAGCTGGTCTGTCATAATATAATAGAGACAGTAGATCTAGCTGGTCTGTCATAGAACAACAGAGACAGTAGATCTAGCTGGTCTGTCATAATATCATAGGAAAAGTAGATCTAGCTGGTCTGTCATCGTACAATAGAGACAGTAGATCTAGCTGGTCTGTCATATTAAAATAGAGACATTAGATCTAGCTGGTCTGTCATATTATAATAGAGACAGTAGGTCTAGCTGGTCTGTCATACTATAATACAGACAGTTGATCTACCTGGTCTGTCATAATATAATATAGACAGTAGATCTACCTGGTCTGTCAAAATATAATAGAGACAGTAGATCTAGCTGGTCTGTCATTATATAATAGAGACAGTAGATCTTGCTGGTTTGTTATATTATTATAGAGACAGTAGATCTAGCTGATCTGTCATTATACAATAGAGACAGTGGATAGAAATGATCTGTCAAAATACAATAGAGACTGTAGATCTAGCTGGTCTGTCATAATATAATAGAGACAGTAGATCTAGCTGGTCTGCCATATTATAATCGAGACAGTAGATCTAGCTGGTCTGTCATAATATATTAGAGACAGTAGATCTATCTGGTCTGTCATAATATAATAGAGACAGTAGATCTAGCTGGTCTGTCATAATATAATAGAGACAGTAGATCTAGCTGGTCTGTCATAGTATAATAGAGACAGTAGATCTAGCTGGTCTGTCATATATATAGAGACAGTAGATCTAGCGGGTCTGTCATAGTATGATAGAGACAGTAGATCTAGCTGGTCTGTCATAATATAATAGAGACAGTAGATCTAGCTGGTCTCATATTATAATAGAGACAGTAGATCTAGCTGGTCTGTCATATTATAATAGAGACAGTAGATCTAGCTGGTCTCATATTATAATAGAGACAGTAGATCTAGCTGGTCTGTCATATTATAATAGAGACAGTAGATCTAGCTGGTCTGTCATAGTACAATAGAGACAGTAGATCTAGCTGGTCTGTCATATTAAAATAGAGACAGTAGATCTAGCTGGTCTGTCATAATATAATAGAGACAGTAGATCTAGCTGGTCTGTCATATTATAATAGAGACAGTAGATCTAGCTGGTCTGTCATAATATAATAGAGACAGTAGATCTAGCTGGTCTGTCATAATATAATAGAGACAGTAGATCTAGCTGGTCTGTCATAATATAATACAGACAGTTGATCTAGCTGGTCTGTCATAATATAATAGAGACAGTAGATCTAGCTGGTCTGTCATAATATAATAGAGACAGTAGATCTAGCTGGTCTGTCATATATAATAGAGACAGTAGATCTAGCTGGTCTGTCATAATATCATAGGAGACAGTAGATCTAGCTGGTCTGTCATAATATAATTGAGACAGTTAGATCTAGCTGGTCTGTCATATTAAAATAGAGACAGTAGATCTAGCTGGTCTGTCATAATATAATAGAGACAGTAGATCTAGCTGGTCTGTCATAATATTTTAGAGACAGTAGATCTAGCTGGTCTGTCATAATATAATAGAGACAGTAGATCTAGCTGGTCTGTCATAGATACAACAGAGACAGTAGATCTAGCTGGTCTGTCATAATATCATAGGAAAAGTAGATCTAGCTGGTCTTTCATCGTACAATAGAGACAGTAGATCTAGCTGGTCTGTCATACTATAATACAGACAGTAGATCTAGCTGGTCTGTCATAATATAATAGAGACAGTAGATCGAGCTGGTCTGTCATATTATAATAGAGACATTAGATCTATCTGGTCTGTCATATTACAATCGAGACAGTAGATCTAGCTGGCCTGTCATAATATAATAGAGACAGTAGATCTAGCTGGTCTGTCATATATTTAAAGAGACATTAGATCTAGCTGGTCTGTCATATTATAATAGAGACAGTAGATCTAGCTGGTCTTTCATAATATAATAGAGACAGTAGATCTAGCTGGTCTGTCATCATATAATAGAGACAGTAGATCTAGCTGGTCTGTCATAATACAATAGAGACAGTAGATTTAGCTGGTCTGTCATAATACAATAGAGACAGTAGATCTATCTGGACTGTCATAATATAGAGACAGTAGATCTATCTGGACTGTCATAATATAATAGAGACAGTAGATCAAGCTGGTCTGTCAAAATATAATAGAGACAGTAGATCTAGCTGGTTTGTCATAATGTAATAGAGACAGTAGATCTAGCTGGTCTGTCATAATAGAGACAGTAGATCTAGCTGGTCTGTCAAAATATAATAGAGACAGTAGATCTAGCTGGTCTGTCATAATATAATAGAGACAGTAGATCTAGCTGGTCTGTCATAATATAATAGAGACAGTAGATCTAGCTGGTCTGTCATAATATAATAGAGACAGTAGATCTAGCTGGTCTGTCATAATATATAGAGACAGTAGATCTAGCTGGTCTGTCATAATATAATAGAGACAGTAGATCTAGCTGGTCTGTCATATTATAATAGAGACAGTAGATCTAGCTGGTCTGTCATAATATAATAGAGACAGTAGATCTAGCTGGTCTGTCATATTATAATAGAGACAGTAGATCTAGCTGGTCTGTCATAATATAATAGAGACAGTAGATCTAGCTGGTCTGTCATATATAATAGAGACAGTAGATCTAGCTGGTCTGTCATAATATAATAGAGACAGTAGATCTAGCTGGTCTGTCATAATATATAGATAGAGACAGTAGATCTAGCTGGTCTGTCATAATATAATAGAGACAGTAGATCTAGCTGGTCTGTCATATTATAATAGAGACAGTAGATCTAGCTGGTCTGTCATAATATAATAGAGACAGTAGATCTAGCTGGTCTGTCATAATATAATAGAGACAGTAGATCTAGCTGGTCTGTCATTATATAATAGAGACAGTAGATCTAGCTGGTCTGTCATAATATAATAGAGACAGTAGATCTAGCTGGTCTGTCATATATAATAGAGACAGTAGATCTAGCTGGTCTGTCATATTATAATAGAGACAGTAGATCTAGCTGGTCTGTCTAATATAATAGAGACAGTAGATCTAGCTGGTCTGTCATAATATAATAGAGACAGTAGATCTAGCTGGTCTGTCATAATATATAGAGACAGTAGATCTAGCTGGTCTGTCATAATATAATAGAGACAGTAGATCTAGCTGGTCTGTCATATTATAATAGAGACAGTAGATCTAGCTGGTCTGTCATAATATAATAGAGACAGTAGATCTAGCTGGTCTGTCATAATATAATAGAGACAGTAGATCTAGCTGGTCTGTCATATTATATAATAGAGACAGTAGATCTAGCTGGTCTGTCATATTATAATAGAGACAGTAGATCTAGCTGGTCTGTCATAATATAATAGAGACAGTAGATCTAGCTGGTCTGTCATATTATAATAGAGACAGTAGATCTAGCTGGTCTGTCATAATATATAGAGACAGTAGATCTAGCTGGTCTGTCATAATATAATAGAGACAGTAGATCTAGCTGGTCTGTCATAATATAATAGAGACAGTAGATCTAGCTGGTCTGTCATATATAATAGAGACAGTAGATCTAGCTGGTCTGTCATAATATAATAGAGACAGTAGATCTAGCTGGTCTGTCATAATATAATAGAGACAGTAGATCTAGCTGGTCTGTCATAATATAATAGAGACAGTAGATCTAGCTGGTCTGTCATATATAATAGAGACAGTAGACTAGCTGGTCTGTCATAATATAATAGAGACAGTAGATCTAGCTGGTCTGTCATAATATAATAGAGACAGTAGATCTAGCTGGTCTGTCATATTATAATAGAGACAGTAGATCTAGCTGGTCTGTCATAATATAATAGAGACAGTAGATCTAGCTGGTCTGTCATAATATAATAGAGACAGTAGATCTAGCTGGTCTGTCATATTATAATAGAGACAGTAGATCTAGCTGGTCTGTCATAATATAATAGAGACAGTAGATCTAGCTGGTCTGTCATATTATAATAGAGACAGTAGATCTAGCTGGTCTGTCATAATATAATAGAGACAGTAGATCTAGCTGGTCTGTCATAATATAATAGAGACAGTAGATCTAGCTGGTCTGTCATAATATAATAGAGACAGTAGATCTAGCTGGTCTGTCATAATATAATAGAGACAGTAGATCTAGCTGGTCTGTCATAATATAATTATACAGTAGATCTAGCTGGTCTGTCATAATATAATAGAGACAGTAGATCTAGCTGGTCTGTCATAATATAATAGAGACAGTAGATCTAGCTGGTCTGTCATATATATAACAGTAGATCTAGCTGGTCTGTCATAATATAATAGAGTAGATCTAGCTGGTCTGTCATAATATAATAGAGACAGTAGATCTAGCTGGTCTGTCATAATATAATAGAGACAGTAGATCTAGCTGGTCTGTCATAATATAATAGAGACAGTAGATCTAGCTGGTCTGTCATATGATATAATAGAGACAGTAGATCTAGCTGGTCTGTCATAATATAATAGAGACAGTAGATCTAGCTGGTCTGTCATAATATAATAGAGACAGTAGATCTAGCTGGTCTGTCATAATATAATAGAGACAGTAGATCTAGCTGGTCTGTCATAATATAATAGAGACAGTAGATCTAGCTGGTCTGTCATAATATAATAGAGACAGTAGATCTAGCTGGTCTGTCATAATACAATAGAGACAGTAGATATAGCAGCTCTGTCATATTAAAATAGAGACAGTAGATCTAGCTGGTCTGTCATATTATAATAGAGCAAGTACAGCTAGCTGGTCTGTCATAATATAATAGAGACAGTAGATCTAGCTGGTCTGTCATAATATAATAGAGACAGTAGATCTAGCTGGTCTGTCATAATACAATAGAGACAGTAGATCTAGCTGGTCTGTGATAATATAATAGAGACAGTAGATCTAGCTGGTCTGTCATATTATAATAGAGACAGTAGATCTAGCTGGTCTGTCATAATATAATAGAGACAGTAGATCTAGCTGGTCTGTCAAAATATAATAGAGACAGTAGATCTAGCTGGTCTGTCATAATATAATAGAGACAGTAGATCTAGCTGGTCTGTCATATTATAATAGAGACAGTAGATCTAGCTGGTCTGTCATAATATAATAGAGACAGTAGATCTAGCTGGTCTGTCATAATATAATAGAGACAGTAGATCTAGCTGGTCTGTCATAATATAATAGAGACAGTAGATCTAGCTGGTCTGTCATAATATAAAGAGACAGTAGATCTAGCTGGTCTGTCATAATATAATAGAGACAGTAGATCAGCTGGTCTGTCATAATATAATAGAGACAGTAGATCTAGCTGGTCTGTCATAATATAATAGAGACAGTAGATCTAGCTGGTCTGTCATAATATAATAGAGACAGTAGATCTAGCTGGTCTGTCATAATATAATAGAGACAGTAGATCTAGCTGGTCTGTCATATTATAATAGAGACAGTAGATCTAGCTGGTCTGTCATATTATAATAGAGACAGTAGATCTAGCTGGTCTGTCATAATATAATAGAGACAGTAGATCTAGCTGGTCTGTCATATTATAATAGAGACAGTAGATCTAGCTGGTCTGTCATAATATAATAGAGACAGTAGATCTAGCTGGTCTGTCATAATATATAATAGAGACAGTAGATCTAGCTGGTCTGTCATAATATAATAGAGACAGTAGATCTAGCTGGTCTGTCATAATATAATAGAGACAGTAGATCTAGCTGGTCTGTCATAATATAATAGAGACAGTAGATCTAGCTGGTCTGTCATAATATAATAGAGACAGTAGATCTAGCTGGTCTGTCATAATATAATAGAGACAGTAGATCTAGCTGGTCTGTCATATATAATAGAGACAGTAGATCTAGCTGGTCTGTCATAATATAATAGAGACAGTAGATCTAGCTGGTCTGTCATAATATAATAGAGACAGTAGATCTAGCTGGTCTGTCATATTATAATAGAGACAGTAGATCTAGCTGGTCTGTCATAATATAATAGAGACAGTAGATCTAGCTGGTCTGTCATAATATAATAGAGACAGTAGATCTAGCTGGTCTGTCATAATATAATAGAGACAGTAGATCTAGCTGGTCTGTCATAATATAATAGAGACAGTAGTCTAGCTGGTCTGTCATAATATAATAGAGACAGTAGATCTAGCTGGTCTGTCATATAATAGAGACAGTAGATCTAGCTGGTCTGTCATAATATAATAGAGACAGTAGATCTAGCTGGTCTGTCATAATATAATAGAGACAGTAGATCTAGCTGGTCTGTCATATATAATAGAGACAGTAGATCTAGCTGGTCTGTCATAATATCATAGAGACATTAGATCTAGCTGGTCTGTCATAATATAATAGAGACAGTAGATCTAGCTGGTCTGTCATAATATAATAGAGACAGTAGATCTAGCTGGTCTGTCATAATATAATAGAGACAGTAGATCTAGCTGGTCTGTCATAATATAATAGTAATCTAGCTGGTCTGTCATAGTAGATCTAGAAAGCTGGTCTGTCATAATATAATAGAGAGACAGTAGATCTAGCTGGTCTGTCATAATATAATAGAGACAGTAGATCTAGCTGGTCTGTCATAATATAATAGAGACAGTAGATCTAGCTGGTCTGTCATATATATAATAGAGACAGTAGATCTAGCTGGTCTGTCATATTATAATAGAGACAGTAGATCTAGCTGGTCTGTCATATATAATAGAGACAGTAGATCTAGCTGGTCTGTCATAATATAATAGAGACAGTAGATCTAGCTGGTCTGTCATAATATAATAGAGACAGTAGATCTAGCTGGTCTGTCATAATATAATAGAGACAGTAGATCTAGCTGGTCTGTCATAATATAATAGAGACAGTAGATCTAGCTGGTCTGTCATAATATAATAGAGACAGTAGATCTAGCTGGTCTGTCATAATATAATAGAGACAGTAGATCTAGCTGGTCTGTCATAATATAATAGAGACAGTAGATCTAGCTGGTCTGTCATATATAATAGAGACAGTAGATCTAGCTGGTCTGTCATAATATAATAGAGACAGTAGATCTAGCTGGTCTGTCATATTATAATAGAGACAGTAGATCTAGCTGGTCTGTCATATTAAAATAGAGACAGTAGATCTAGCTGGTCTGTCATATTATAATAGAGACAGTAGGTCTAGCTGGTCTGTCATCATATAATAGAGACAGTTAGATCTAGCTGGTCTGTCATAATATAATAGAGACAGTAGATCTAGCTGGTCTGTCATAATATAATAGAGACAGTAGATCTAGCTGGTCTGTCATAATATAATAGAGACAGTAGATCTAGCTGGTCTGTCATAATATAATAGAGACAGTAGATCTAGCTGGTCTGTCATAATAATAGAGACAGTAGATCTAGCTGGTCTGTAATATAATAGAGACAGTAGATAAAACAGACAGTAGATCTAGCTGGTCTGTCATAATATAATAGAGACAGTAGATCTAGCTGGTCTGTCATATTATAATAGAGATAGTAGATATAGCTGGTCTGTCATAATACAACAGAGACAGTAGATCCAGCTGGTCTGTCATAATATAATATTGACATAGAGACAGTAGATCTAGCTGGTCTGTCATAATACAATTGAGACAGTGATCTAGCTTGTCTGTCATAATATAATAGAGACAGTAGATCTACCTGGTCTGTCATAATATAACATAGACAGTAGATCTACCTGGTCTGTCATAATATAATAGAGACAGTAGATCTACCTGGTCTGTCATAATATAATAGAGACAGTAGATCTACCTGGTCTGTCATATTATAATAGAGACAGTAGATCTAGCTGGTCTGTCATAATATGATAGAGACACAGAGCCAGTAGATCTAGCTGGTTTGTCATAATATAATAGAGACAGTAGATCTAGCTGGTCTGTCATAATATAATAGAGACAGTAGATCTAGCTGGTCTGTCATATTATAATAGAGACAGTAGATCTAGCTGGTCTGTCATAATATCATATAGAACAGTAGATCTAGCTGGTCTGTCATAATATAATAGAGACAGTAGATCTAGCTGGTCTGTCATATTAAAATAGAGACAGTAGATCTAGCTGGTCTGTCATATTATAATAGAGACAGTAGATCTAGCTGGTCTGTCATAATATAAGAGACAGTAGATCTAGCTGGTCTGTCATATTATAATAGAGACAGTAGATCTAGCTGGTCTGTCATAATATAATAGAGACAGTAGATCTAGCTGGTCTGTCATATATTATAGAGACAGTAGATCTAGCTGGTCTGTCATAATATAATAGAGACAGTAGATCTAGCTGGTCTGTCATAATATAATAGAGACAGTAGATCTAGCTGGTCTGTCATAATATAATAGAGACAGTAGATCTAGCTGGTCTGTCATAATATAATAGAGACAGTAGATCTAGCTGGTCTGTCATATTATAATAGAGACAGTAGATCTAGCTGGTCTGTCATAATATAATAGAGACAGTAGATCTAGCTGGTCTGTCATAATATAATAGAGACAGTAGATCTAGCTGGTCTGTCATAATATAATAGAGACAGTAGATCTAGCTGGTCTGTCATAATATAATAGAGACAGTAGATCTAGCTGGTCTGTCATAATAGACATAGATCTAGCTGGTCTGTCATAATATAATAGAGACAGTAGATCTAACTGGTCTGTCATAATATAATAGAGACAGTAGATCTAGCTCGTCTGTCATAAAAAATAGAGACAGTAGATCTAGCTGGTCTGTCATATTATAATAGAGACAGTAGATCTACATGGTCTGTCATAATATAATAGAGACAGTAGAGCTAGCTGGTCTGTCATAATATCATAGAGGCAGTAGATCTAGCTGGTCTGTCATAATATAATAGAGACAGTAGATCTAGCTGGTCTGTCATAATATAATAGAGACAGTAGATCTAGCAGCTCTGTCATATTATAATAGAGACAGTAGATCTAGCTGGTCTGTCAAATTATAATAGAGACAGTAGATCTAGCTGGTCTGTCATAATATAATAGAGACAGTAGATCTAGCTGGTCTGTCATAATATATAATAGAGACAGTAGATCTAGCTGGTCTGTCATAATATAATAGAGACAGTAGATCTAGCTGGTCTGTCATAATATAATAGAGACAGTAGATCTAGCTGGTCTGTCATAATATGGTCAGTAGATCTAGCTGGTCTGTCATATTATAATAGAGACAGAATATCTAGCTGGTCTGTCATAATATAATAGAGACAGTAGATCTAGCTGGTCTGTCATATTATAATAGAGACAGTAGGTCTAGCTGGTCTGTCATCATATAATACAGACAGTTGATCTAACTGGTCTGTCATAATATAATAGAGACAGTAGATCTAGCTGGTCTGTCATATTATAATAGAGAAAGTAGATCTAGCTGGTCTGTCATAATATAATAGAGACAGTAGATCTAGCTGGTCTGTCATAATATAATAGAGACAGTAGATCTAGCTGGTCTGTCATAATAGAGACAGTAGATCTAGCTGGTCTGTCATAATATAATAGAGACAGTAGATCTAGCTGGTCTGTCATAATATAAAACAGACAGTAGATCTAGCTGGTCTGTCATAATATAATAGAGACAGTAGATCTAGCTGGTCTGTCATAATATAATAGAGACAGTAGATCTAGCTGGTCTGTCATAATATAATAGAGACAGTAGATCTAGCTGGTCTGTCATAATATAATATTGACATAGAGACAGTAGATCTAGCTGGTCTGTCATAATATAATAGAGACAGTAGATCTAGCTGGTCTGTCATAATATAATAGAGACAGTAGATCTACCTGGTCTGTCTGTCAGTAGAATATAATAATAGACAGTAGATCTAGCTGGTCTGTCATAATATAATAGAGACAGTAGATCTAGCTGGTCTGTCATAATATAATAGAGACAGTAGATCTAGCTGGTCTGTCATATTATTATAGAGACAGTAGATCTAGCTGGTCTGTCATATATATATAGAACAGTAGATCTAGCTGGTCTGTCATAATATAATAGAGACAGTAGATCTAGCTGGTCTGTCATATTAAAATAGAGACAGTAGATCTAGCTGGTCTGTCATATTATAATAGAGACAGTAGATCTAGCTGGTCTGTCATAATATAATAGAGACAGTAGATCTAGCTGGTCTGTCATATTATAATAGAGACAGTAGATCTAGCTGGTCTGTCATAATATAATAGAGACAGTAGATCTAGCTGGTCTGTCATATTATAATAGAGACAGTAGATCTAGCTGGTCTGTCATAATATCATATAGAACAGTAGATCTAGCTGGTCTGTCATAATATAATAGAGACAGTAGATCTATAGAGACAGTAGATCTAGCTGGTCTGTCATAATATAATAGAGACAGTAGATCTAGCTGGTCTGTCATAATATAATAGAGACAGTAGATCTAGCTGGTCTGTCATATTATAATAGAGACAGTAGATCTAGCTGGTCTGTCATATTATAATAGAGACAGTAGATCTAGCTGGTCTGTCATATTATAATAGAGACAGTAGATCTAGCTGGTCTGTCATAATATAATAGAGACAGTAGATCTAGCTGGTCTGTCATAATATATAGAGACAGTAGATCTAGCTGGTCTGTCATATTATAATAGAGACAGTAGATCTAGCTGGTCTGTCATAATATAATAGAGACAGTAGATCTAGCTGGTCTGTCATATTATAATAGAGACAGTAGATCTAGCTGGTCTGTCATAATATAATAGAGACAGTAGATCTAGATCTAGCTGGTCTGTCATATTATAATAGAGACAGTAGATCTAGCTGGTCTGTCATATATAATAGAGACAGTAGATCTAGCTGGTCTGTCATATTATAATAGAGACAGTAGATCTAGCTGGTCTGTCATAATATAATAGAGACAGTAGATCTAGCTGGTCTGTCATAATATAATAGAGACAGTAGATCTAGCTGGTCTGTCATAATATAATAGAGACAGTAGATCTAGCTGGTCTGTCATATTATAATAGAGACAGTAGATCTAGCTGGTCTGTCATAATATAATAGAGACAGTAGATCTAGCTGGTCTGTCATAATACAATAGAGACAGTAGATCTAGCTGGTCTGTCATATTATAATTGAGACAGTAGATCTAGCTGGTCTGTCATAATATAATAGAGACAGTAGATCTAGCTGGTCTGTCATATTATAATAGAGACAGTAGATCTAGCTGGTCTGTCATATTATAATAGAGACAGTAGATCTAGCTGGTCTGTCATATTATAATAGAGACAGTAGATCTAGCTGGTCTGTCATAATATAATAGAGACAGTAGATCTAGCTGGTCTGTCATATTATAATAGAGACAGTAGATCTAGCTGGTCTGTCATAATATAATAGAGACAGTAGATCTAAAGCTGGTCTGTCATAATATAATAGAGACAGTATATCTAGCTGGTCTGTCATAATATAATAGAGACAGTAGAACTAGCTGGTCTGTCATATTAAAATAGAGACAGTAGATCTAGCTGGTCTGTCATAATATAATAGAGACAGTAGATCTAGCTGGTCTGTCATATTATAATAGAGACAGTAGATCTAGCTGGTCTGTCATAATATAATAGAGACAGTAGATCTAGCTGGTCTGTCATATTATAATAGAGACAGTAGATCTAGCTGGTCTGTCATAGTATGATAGACACAGAGACAGTAGATCTAGCTGGTCTGTCATAATATAATAGAGACAGTAGATCTAGCTGGTCTGTCATAATATAAGACAGTAGATACATTAGATCTAGCTGGTCTGTCATATATATATAGAGACAGTAGATCTAGCTGGTCTGTCATAATATAATAGAGACAGTAGATCTAGCTGGTCTGTCATATTATAATAGAGACAGTAGATCTAGCTGGTCTGTCATATTATAATAGAGACAGTAGATCTAGCTGGTCTGTCATAATATAATAGAGACAGTAGATCTAGCTGGTCTGTCATAATATAATAGAGACAGTAGATCTAGCTGGTCTGTCATTATATAATAGAGACAGTAGATCTAGCTGGTCTGTCATATTATAATAGAGACAGTAGATCTAGCTGGTCTGTCATAATATAATAGAGACAGTAGATCTAGCTGGTCTGTCATAATATAATAGAGACAGTAGATCTAGCTGGTCTGTCATATTATAATAGAGACAGTAGATCTAGCTGGTCTGTCATAATATAATAGAGACAGTAGATCTAGCTGGTCTGTCATATTATTATAGAGACAGTAGATCTAGCTGGTCTGTCATTATATAATAGAGACAGTAGATCTAGCTGGTCTGTCAAAATATAATAGAGACAGTAGATCTAGCTGGTCTGTCATAATATAATAGAGACAGTAGATCTAGCTGGTCTGTCATATTATAATAGAGACAGTAGATCTAGCTGGTCTGTCATAATATAATAGAGACAGTAGATCTAGCTGGTCTGTCATAATATAATAGAGACAGTAGATCTAGCTGGTCTGTCATAATATAATAGAGACAGTAGATCTAGCTGGTCTGTCATATTATAATAGAGACAGTAGATCTAGCTGGTCTGTCATAATATAATAGAGACAGTAGATCTAGCTGGTCTGTCATATTATAATAGAGACAGTAGATCTAGCTGGTCTGTCATAATATAATAGAGACAGTAGATCTAGCTGGTCTGTCATATTATAATAGAGACAGTAGATCTAGCTGGTCTGTCATAATATAATAGAGACAGTAGATCTAGCTGGTCTGTCATAATAGAGACAGTAGATCTAGCTGGTCTGTCATAATATAATAGAGACAGTAGATCTAGCTGGTCTGTCATAATATAATAGAGACAGTAGATCTAGCTGGTCTGTCATAATATAATAGAGACAGTAGATCTAGCTGGTCTGTCATAATATAATAGAGACAGTAGATCTACCTGGTCTGTCATAATATATAGAGACAGTAGATCTAGCTGGTCTGTCATAATATTATAGAGACAGTAGATCTAGCTGGTCTGTCATAATATAATAGAGACAGTAGATCTAGCTGGTCTGTCATAATATAATAGAGACAGTAGATCTAGCTGGTCTGTCATATTAAAATAGAGACAGTAGATCTAGCTGGTCTGTCATAATATAATAGAGACAGTAGATCTAGCTGGTCTGTCATATTATAATAGAGACAGTAGATCTAGCTGGTCTGTCATATTATGATAGAGACAGTAGAGACAGTAGATCTAGCTGGTCTGTCATAATATAATAGAGACAGTAGATCTAGCTGGTCTGTCATAATATAATAGAGACAGTAGATCTAGCTGGTCTGTCATAATATAATAGAGACAGTAGATCTAGCTGGTCTGTCATAATACAATAGAGACAGTAGATCTAGCTGGTCTGTCATAATATAATAGAGACAGTAGATCTAGCTGGTCTGTCATAATATAATAGAGACAGTAGATCTAGCTGGTCTGTCATATTAAAATAGAGACAGTAGATCTAGCTGGTCTGTCATATTATAATAGAGACAGTAGATCTAGCTGGTCTGTCATAATATAATAGAGACAGTAGATCTAGCTGGTCTGTCATAATATAATAGAGACAGTAGATCTAGCTGGTCTGTCATAATATAATAGAGACAGTAGATCTAGCTGGTCTGTCATAATATAATAGAGACAGTAGATCTAGCTGGTCTGTCATAATATAATAGAGACAGTAGATCTAGCTGGTCTGTCATATTATAATAGAGACAGTAGATCTAGCTGGTCTGTCATAATATAATAGGAAAAGTAGATCTAGCTGGTCTGTCATCGTACAATAGAGACAGTAGATCTAGCTGGTCTGTCATATTAAAATAGAGACAGTAGATCTAGCTGGTCTGTCATAATATAATATAGACAGTAGATCTAGCTGGTCTGTCATATTATAATAGAGATTGTAGATCTAGCTGGTCTGTCATATTATAATAGAGACATTAGATCTAGCTGGTCTGTCATATTATAATAGAGACAGTAGGTCTAGCTGGTCTGTCATCATATAATACAGACAGTTGATCTACCTGGTCTGTCATCGTACAATAGAGACAGTAGATCTAGTTGGTCTGTCATAATATAATACAGACTGTTGATCTAGCTGGTCTGTCATAATATAAAACAGAATGTTGATCTAGCTGGTCTGTCATAATATAATAGAGACAGTAGATCTAGCTGGTCTGTCATAATATAATAGAGACAGTAGATCTAGCTGGTCTGTCATAATATAATAGAGACAGTAGATCTAGCTGGTCTGTCATAATATATATAATAGACAGTAGATCTAGCTGGTCTGTCATATTATAATAGAGACAGTAGATCTAGCTGGTCTGTCATAATATAATAGAGACAGTAGATCTAGCTGGTCTGTCATAATATAATAGAGACAGTAGATCTAGCTGGTCTGTCATAATATAATAGAGACAGTAGATCTAGCTGGTCTGTCATAATATAATAGAGACAGTAGATCTAGCTGGTCTGTCATAATATAATAGAGACAGTAGATCTAGCTGGTCTGTCATAATATAATAGAGACAGTAGATCTAGCTGGTCTGTCATATTATAATAGAGAGCTGGTCTGTCAGTAGATCTAGCTGGTCTGTCATAATATAATAGAGACAGTAGATCTAGCTGGTCTGTCATAATATAATAGAGACAGTAGATCTAGCTGGTCTGTCATATTATAATAGAGACAGTAGATCTAGCTGGTCTGTCATATTATAATAGAGACAGTAGATCTAGCTGGTCTGTCATAATATAATAGAGACAGTAGATCTAGCTGGTCTGTCATATTATAATAGAGACAGTAGATCTAGCTGGTCTGTCATAATATAATAGAGACAGTAGATCTAGCTGGTCTGTCATAATATAATAGAGACAGTAGATCTAGCTGGTCTGTCATAATATAATAGAGACAGTAGATCTAGCTGGTCTGTCATAATATAATAGAGACAGTAGATCTAGCTGGTCTGTCATATTATAATAGAGACAGTAGATCTAGCTGGTCTGTCATATTATAATAGAGACAGTAGATCTAGCTGGTCTGTCATAATATAATAGAGACAGTAGATCTAGCTGGTCTGTCATAATATAATAGAGACAGTAGATCTAGCTGGTCTGTCATATTATAATAGAGACAGTAGATCTAGCTGGTCTGTCATAATATAATAGAGACAGTAGATCTAGCTGGTCTGTCATAATATAATAGAGACAGTAGATCTAGCTGGTCTGTCATAATATAATAGAGACAGTAGATCTAGCTGGTCTGTCATATTATAATAGAGACAGTAGATCTAGCTGGTCTGTCATAATATAATAGAGACAGTAGATCTAGCTGGTCTGTCATATATAATAGAGACAGTAGATCTAGCTGGTCTGTCATAATATAATAGAGACAGTAGATCTAGCTGGTCTGTCATATATAATAGAGACAGTAGATCTAGCTGGTCTGTCATAATATAATAGAGACAGTAGATCTAGCTGGTCTGTCATAATATAATAGAGACAGTAGATCTAGCTGGTCTGTCATATATAATAGAGACAGTAGATCTAGCTGGTCTGTCATAATATAATAGAGACAGTAGATCTAGCTGGTCTGTCATAATATAATAGAGACAGTAGATCTAGCTGGTCTGTCATATATAATAGAGACAGTAGATCTAGCTGGTCTGTCATAATATATAACAGAGACAGTAGATCTAGCTGGTCTGTCATAATATAATAGAGACAGTAGATCTAGCTGGTCTGTCATAATATAATAGAGACAGTAGATCTAGCTGGTCTGTCATATTATAATAGAGACAGTAGATCTAGCTGGTCTGTCATAATATAATAGAGACAGTAGATCTAGCTGGTCTGTCATAATATAATAGAGACAGTAGATCTAGCTGGTCTGTCATAATATAATAGAGACAGTAGATCTAGCTGGTCTGTCATAATATAATAGAGACAGTAGATCTAGCTGGTCTGTCATAATATAATAGAGACAGTAGATCTAGCTGGTCTGTCATAATATAATAGAGACAGTAGATCTAGCTGGTCTGTCATATTATAATAGAGACAGTAGATCTAGCTGGTCTGTCATAATATAATAGAGACAGTAGATCTAGCTGGTCTGTCATATTATAATAGAGACAGTAGATCTAGCTGGTCTGTCATAATATAATAGAGACAGTAGATCTAGCTGGTCTGTCATATTATAATAGAGACAGTAGATCTAGCTGGTCTGTCATAATATAATAGAGACAGTAGATCTAGCTGGTCTGTCATAATATAATAGAGACAGTAGATCTAGCTGGTCTGTCATAATATAATAGAGACAGTAGATCTAGCTGGTCTGTCATAATATAATAGAGACAGTAGATCTAGCTGGTCTGTCATAATATAATAGAGACAGTAGATCTAGCTGGTCTGTCATAATATAATATAGACAGTAGATCTAGCGGGTCTGTCATATTATAATAGAGATTGTAGATCTAGCTGGTCTGTCATATTATAATGGAGACATTAGATCTAGCTGGTCTGTCATATTATAAAAGAGACAGTAGGTCTAGCTGGTCTGTCATCATATAATACAGACAGTTGATCTACCTGGTCTGTCATAATACAATAGAGACAGTAGATCTAGCTGGTCTGTCATAATATAACAGAGACAGTAGATCTGGCTGGTCTGTCATATCATTATAGAGACAGTAGATCTAGCTGGTCTGTCATAATATCATAGAGACAGTAGATCTAGCTGGTCTGTCATAATACAACAGAGACAGTAGATCTAGCTGGTCTGTCATAATATAATACAGACTGTTGATCTAGCTGGTCTGTCATAATATAAAACAGACTGTTGATCTAGCTGGTCTGTCATAATATAATATTGAAATAGAGACAGTAGATCTAGCTGGTCTGTCACAATACAATTGAGACAGTGATCTAGCTTGTCTGTCATAATATAATAGAGACAGTAGATCTACCTGGTCTGTCATAATATAACATAGACAGTAGATCTACCTGGTCTGTCATAATATAATAGAGACAGTAGATCTACCTGGTCTGTCATAATAGAATAGAGACAGTAGATCTAGCTGGTCTGTCATAATATAATGGAGACAGTAGATCTAGCTGGTCTGTCATAATATAATAGAGACAGTAGATCTAGCTGGTCTGTCATAATATAATAGAGACAGTAGATCTAGCTGGTCTGTCATAATATAATAGAGACAGTAGATCTAGCTGGTCTGTCATATTAAAATAGAGACAGTAGATCTAGCTGGTCTGTCATATTATAATAGAGACAGTAGATCTACCTGGTCTGTCATAATATAATAGAGACAGTAGATCTACCTGGTCTGTCATAATATAATAGAGACAGCAGATCTACCTGGTCTGTCATATTATAATAGAGAAAGTAGATCTAGCTGGTCTGTCATAATATGATAGAGACACAGAGCCAGTAGATCTAGCTGGTTTGTCATAATATAATAGAGACAGTAGATATAGCTGGTCTGTCATAATATAATGGAGACAGTAGATCTAGCTGGTCTGTCATATTATTATAGAGACAGTAGATCTAGTTGGTCTGTCATAATATCATATGAACAGTAGATCTAGCTGGTCTGTCATCGTACAATAGAGACAGTAGATCTAGCTGGTCTGTCATATTAAAATAGAGACAGTAGATCTAGCTGGTCTGTCATATTATAATCGAGACAGTAGATCTAGCTGGTCTGTCATAATATAATAGAGACAGTAGATCTAGTTGGTCTGTCATATTATAATAGAGACAGAAGATCTAGCTGGT